>NW_015623463.1:505766-506538 GCF_001515625.1 Sinocyclocheilus rhinocerous | reverse complement strand
ATTTCTATAGCGATTCAATGCTAGCGATTCAATGCTTTCAAAATATACTACAAGCAGGAATTAATGGAGACCTTGAACAGTGTTCGTGCCTCGCATCGCTCCTTCACGCGCTCCACTATTTACCGCCTGTGACTGTCACAAGATTGCGCTCGCGCTCCGTTCGTCTCACTGACACATTTTTTGAGTTGCTGATGTGTGATCTTTCCTTAGTACTCGTGGCCAGTAATGCTAAAGTGAAGTAGCCTAGTTTTACTTTTCTGTAGTTTTTCAATAGCTCTCGGTCATACCGACGACATTACCTGAGCAGTCGAAGGCTGCGCATTTATTGCATGGATGGAGCAAATATGTAAGTGTCTGAAGCATACGCACAGTGAATGATAAATGTGTTTTAACAATGTCGTTCAACCGAGTGTACGAAGGAAACTGTTCAAATAACCACAGCATTAACAACAACCTTGAAATAAGAGTGCGGGGTTTATCTGATAATCAGATGCATGAAAGTAGCGTTTGTTGCTATAGCAAACAGACATCAGGCGCCTTTTCTTTCAGAATCATCATTCGCAGATGGAGAGGAAAAGTTCAATACTATAGCATTTTATTTTATGAAAATGAGATAAAGAAGTTTTCGCACTGAAAGAGAAGTGATCTCGCACTCAAATAACTTAAGACGTGCCAGGCTATCTGCAGCTAATCTGAATAAAAAGCAGAATGAACTGAAACGTTAAGACAATAAACACAATAAATAAATAAAAGTTATGAATGATGCAGTGCT
>NW_015623463.1:503676-505219 GCF_001515625.1 Sinocyclocheilus rhinocerous | reverse complement strand
CAGACATCAGGCGCGTTTTCTTTCAGAATCATCATTCGCCGATGGAGAGGAAAAGTTAAATACTATAGCATTTTATTTTATGAAAATGAGATAAAGAAGTTTTCGCACTGAAAGAGAAGTGATCTCGCACTCAAATAACTTAAGACGTGCCAGGCTATCTGCAGCTAATCTGAATAAAAAGCAGAATGAACTGAAACGTTAAGACAATAAACACAATAAATAAATAAAAGTTATGAATGATGCAGTGCTAATTGACATATAATTTATTACAGTACAGAAACTATAAAGTATTTTCTTTACCTAATTCTGTGCAGAAAATTTAAATAATTGTTTGTAGTATATGAAACAATCATAAAATTGCCATTATGAAAAAATTATAGATTACAAATGATTGATTATTGTCCAGCAGTGTATTTGATTTCTTATAGCAAATTCTAAGTAAAAGATAAGAAAAGAATTCCTTGTAAAAAAATTAATAATAATAATACATACATACATACATACATACATACATAAAATGATTGTATTTGACATTTCTGTCACTTCTGAAATGATGGCTATGCCCCTGGAGTGACAAAATATTAGCATATACAAAATACTTTTAAAGCTCTTTTTTAAAATCTTGGCTTACATAAATTTCTACATATGCTATGTCATGCCATAGCATCATTAAACTAGCATCTAACAATGGACAAAAGTGTTTTTTTCTCTCTCTCTAACCTATGGTTCTCTAACCATAAAGGCTGCTGTGTAATTTGCCCCCTGACTAAGCATTTAAAGAATTTAGGGGAAGCATTTAAATAATCCTGTGAATGCACTTAAAGAATGCAGAATCGAATCGTTAATCAAATCGAATTTAATTCTGAATCAAATCGAATTGAATCGTTCTGAATCAAAAACCTATGAATCGTGAATCGAATCGATTCGCTGTCTACCCAAAGATTCACAGCCCTAATGACTACTATAGGCCACTTTTGAATAAATGTCAAAATGACTCAAAAATGAAGCTTGCTCATTCACTAAATCATTTTTTAAAGAAATTAATAATTTTATTCAGCAAGAATGCAACAGTAAAGCTATGTATACTATTACAAACGATTTATATATTTCAAATAAACACTGTTCTACTGAAAAAAATGGATCATGGTTTCCACAAAAATATCAATGTTGAAAACAGTTGTGCTGCATAATAATAATACGAAATGTTTCTTGAGCAGCAAATAAGCATATTAGAATGATTTCTGAAGGATCATGTGACTCTGAAGACTGAAGTAAATTACATTTTAAAATACATTAAAATAGAAAATAGCTATTTTAAATTGTAACAATAATATTTCACATTTACTGTATTTTTTTTTAATCTAAATACATACTACTTAGGATCAATTATTTAGAGCTCCATAAAGGTGACATATCATGAAAATCTGACTTTTCCAGGTTTTAAGTGCTATAATCAGGTCCCCGGTGCATGTACCAACCAAGGAAACGTGAAAAAGATTAACACAGTAACTTTGTTTTGGTAAGCCTTTTTCTGCAAGCGTCT
>NW_015623463.1:497858-503602 GCF_001515625.1 Sinocyclocheilus rhinocerous | reverse complement strand
GTACTCGCATGCTGTGACAGCCGCTTTCTGTCCGTGTGCACTCAGAAAACCATATGTCAGAAGTTTAAACTAATATGGTTTAAAACGCATGATTTCAGCGCGATAAACATGATAATCAGAACCAAAACAGATGTTTTTTGGAGGTATGAGCCATAATGGCGCAGCTCTATTCTGGAAAAGGGGGCGGGGATCAGCAGCTCATTTGCATTTAAAGAGAAAGGCACGAAAAACAGCGTGTTTCTGCTTCCACTCAAAATGGGCATTTTCAAAATGATATAATAAATGATCTGTGGGGTATTTTGAGCTGAAACTTCACAGACACATTCTGGGGACACCAGAGACTTATATTGCATATTGTAAAAAGGGGCATAATATGTCTCCTTTAAAGTATAAAAAAAAACATTAACATAATAAAAAAGAGACTGGAGTCATTAAGTGGAATCATAATCATAACTAGAACCGTTAAATTCCTTACAATTCCCAACCCTACCCATCCTCAATCCCATGATGCCTTAAAGATCAGGAGAGTGTAACATCTCCTGTGTCAGGATCCTTGAAGTTACAATTCATCCAGTCAGCGTGTGCACAGTGCTGCGTACCACGAACCTCCTCAGCATCTGTTCACTTAAACCTCCACAGTGGACAAGAAAATGACGCAGAGCCACAAGACTCGTGCAGAATGTTTAACATCCACTTCCACTCTGTCCACGACCTTTGGCAGACTTTAGTTTCCCAAACAATGAAAGAAAAACATGTTTGATTTCTGGTATCTAGAAGGTGAGTGCCCAAGGACTGTTTAGTTATTCAGCACTTGGTTTAATTTATGTTTTATTGACGCAAATCAATATGTAGTAAAAAGCAGAGCAGCATGCAGGGTGTGAGATAAGAGAGAACACCTGGAAAACACACAGAGCATTATGCTGTAAACTACGCAAGTGTGAAAGGTAATTCTACAAATCTGTCGTGGTGGGATGACTTTTACAAATATAAAAGGCCTAAACTGCACTGAATTATAGTGAGTTGAATTGATTATATTCATTTTTTATTAAAGGTGTCATAGAATGCATTGATACAATATTTTAAATTGTTCTCTGATATCTACATAGAAGGTATGTGGCATAGGTAAGGGCAAAAAATCTCCAGAAACGGTTTTACATGTCCATTTACAACCCTAGGATTTGTCCCTAGAATGAAATGGTCTGTTTTTACCTTAATGAATAATAATGTTGAGCTTTCGGCTGGCATAGAACATGGGCGGGTATATGCAAATGTTGGGGGCGTAACTATTAGTGATCCCGACTGTAACGTCACAGTCGGTGTTATGTTCTGACTCGCCTATTTTTCAGGTGTCTTTTGCATGCACGAGATTTACATAAGAAGGAGGAAACAATGGTGTTTGAGGCTCATGGTATGTCATTTCCATGTACAGAACTCTTATTATTCAACTATGCCAAGGTAAATACAGTTTTCCATTCTATGGCACCTTTCATTGTTTCTATACTGTCTAGATACTGTAGACAGACAGACAGACAGACAGATAGACAGACAGACGGACAGAAATAGTATTTATTATATGTGTGATGATTAATCTAAATAAAAAAATTCTTTACCTGATTAAAAAAAGTTTTGCTGCAATTTTATATATATATATATATATATATGTTAATATAAAACATGTACCATATGCAGGACATTAAAGATTTGTTTTGATGCCACCTTTTTGAAACCAATGTAAAACAAACGTACATAAAATACATTATATAAAATAATCTATAATATGTAAAATCCCAGACCTGTGTGGTCTGATTCACAAACTAATTCCATCCATGAATATATATTAATTATATATAGAATCTTGAAAAATATATTGTTCCTATATTTGTTTTTTTAATTTATTTATTTTATTTTAAAAAAATTATTTTATTTTTACTTACTTATTTATTTATTTTATATATAGATTTATTAGTTCACCCAAAAATGAAAATTCTGTCATTAATTACTTATCCTCATACGTAAACAATGTATGCTGTTCTGTGTCAGCAGCACCATACAGATACGCTGTTTACGTTGTTTACGCTTTGATCTGAACGTAAACAACTTATCCGCGTACATACATTGCATACGTTGTTTACGTATGTGATACTCTCCAAAATGGCACTATAGGGTGATGCGGAGGAGACGAATTGTTGAATTAAGTTGTTATTTTTGTTTTCTTTGTGCACAAAAAGTATTCTCGTAGCTTTGTAAAATTAAGTTTGAACCACTGATGTCACATTATTTGAATGATCTCCTTGCTATTCTGAGCCTTGATCGTGTAAGGATCCTTGCTGTCTATGGGAGGGTCAGAGAGATCTCGGAATGCATTAAAAATATCTTAATTTGTTTTTTCCGAAGATGAACGGGGGTCTTACGGGTTTGGATCAACATGAGGGTGAGTAATTAATGACAGAATTTTCATTTTTGGGTGAACTATCCCTTTAAGGCACATTAACACGCCTCCACATTTTCAATGGTCATGGTCAGGATAAAGGGGGAGGCAAAACAATGTTCAACACTACACCATTTTCATAATAACACCTCCTTAAAATGTCCCTGCAGGGGAAACAAACACACACGTTGACTCATCGTTCATTGTTTCGAACAGATTCAGTCTGTATGAAATCCTCCTATTAAAATAAATGAAGTCTGTTTGATAGACCTTGAAAATAAAAGCCCACTATGAGAGATGGGCTCACTGTGTTCCATCAGTAAAAAAAACTATTAGTAGGTCTGGCCAAGGACCTCCCAGATACCCCTAATCTCAGAATGAGAAGGTAAAAAGGCTGAAACATGCACGTGACTTACCCAAACCATCTTCTGCGAGGTACCAATCCCTGGCGTACAGCACAGAGTCCAGCATTGACTCAAACAGTAGGAAGTAGCCCTAGAAAAATGACAAAATTGGGGGAAAACTTTTTTAATTTTTTAAGATACATATAAAAGGCCAGACATTGCATTCAGGTACACTGTAAAAAATTATTGTGATTTTAACAGTAAAATACTATAAAACTGTTACAGTAAAAACTTAACTGGTTAACAGTAGTTTCTGTACTATATACGGTGAATAACTGTAATAGATCTAACCTTACATTTAATGTAATTTTACAATAAAATTCTGTTAAAATTAAATTTTTTGGAAGTGAAAAAGAACAAGTCATTGTATAATGACACTTCACATTTGATGTTTTTTCATTGAAATAGATTTCTTTTTTTAGTTTTTTCTTATCAGATTTGTACATTAGGGTTTTATCTTACATCTAATTATAAATTAATGTTTATTTAAATTAATGCATTAATTTAGCATCATGGATGTTACGATGATGGTGTTTAGTATTTGTGTGAATGACACTATGCACCTTTTATATATTAGTATATAGCTTCTCAGCTTGTGGAAAAGCTGCTTGTGATGAGCATTGTCATTTTTGCTGTCAGCAGTGGTACAAGGCAGATGGTTGGTATATTAACATTATATCAATTAATGATATGTGCATTTTATTTTTTTTTTACTGTAAATGTAAGTTAAATCTGTAAAACCTAAAATGTTGCTACCATATTTTTATGGTACATTTCTGCCGGTATTTTACCGTAAATGTCACAGGTTTTTTTGTTGGTGTTTTTTGTTTTTTTTGGAAACAGTATGGAAACAGACGCTAAGAAAAAGCACGCCATACTACTTCTTTCTTCTTCTGTTCAAAGGCCGTTTGCATACTTGGTTCATATCGCCACCTAACTGGTGATTGTGCAATCATTTTTCTTTTTTTTTCGTTTAATCTTTAATTCTTGAGAATAAGAATTATATTGTTTGTTTGATGATAATAATATAAGAAGTCATTTCAGATATGTATTTTTATTATAGAAATAAATTATAGAAAATGCTGATTCATGCTGTTTGAGATGATAATATAAAATGAAATAAATATATATAATATAATAAATTAAACATTACCTTGTCATAATAGTGTTTTATAATTTATACAGATAACTATATATGCCAATAAAATAACTATAATAACCATATTAGAATAATATATTACCTTATATATTACTTATATTAGTGCTTTATAATTAAAGTCCCCCTGTAGTGAAAATAAAGTTTTTTTATGTTGTTTATTTGTCTATGTGGTGTTTTTAATTTGCTTTTAGACAAACCATGTGCCAATCCATTAATCAACACCATTGCTAAGTATTTTCTCCTTAAAACTGTAGTTTCCCAATGGCAGTCCCAGAAACACGGTTTGAAACAGCCCTCTGTTTGCTACATCACAAAATTCAATAACCAATCACGTTAAGGGATAGATTCCTATCATTAGCATATCCCTCTCTCCAGCGGAGATCCCATGCAAAATATTCCAATAGGATTACCAGCACAAAACCAAAAATAAAATAGAGCAAAAAACCCATGAAGCCGTGGTTTAACGGGAATTTAGAACCGCTAACTTGAATAATAATCCGCGGCAACAGTGTAAAAGTAACCCAGAGTCAGACCCACCTCGCGGGCGCGAATTAAGAATCACAAACTTGGCTGCATTCGAGTCTTCAAGGCATTTTGAGGACACAACATCTTCAAGTAAGTAACTTTAATGACTGTTACAGTATCCACTGTAGTTGTCCGCTAGTAAAAACAGTTTTATCAGTCATTATCCTTGGATCAGGAGGCCCGGGCTGAGTGGAAGCGGGGATAATTTGCATATTCATAGATCTTCGTATAGTAAATGAGGTAAGGGTGTAGAGTTACATTCAAGCTATTTTAAGGCATGAGAAATTTATTTTCACAAGAAAAAACATTTAAATATGTAATTTTGATGATCAAAGATGAGTTTTAAGGGATAAAATGTTTGACTACAGTGGGACTTTAACATATCATACGACAAATCCCCGACAGAAAACTGCTGCTGCGTTCTATTTATGACGTATTGACACAAATTTCAAATGATTTTCAACGGTCGCTTTGTCGCGTCCAGTGTACTAGACAGACTTTAGCTGTTGCGGCATGGCGAGACAACTGTCGCGTCCGGTGTAGACATGGTGTTACTCGCCTATCGGGAAAAAACAAAACAACCTCGTCGTCCGATCGTAGGCCTTCCGCTACTTGAGTTCTCTCCAGCGCATGAAAGCTGATCGGATATTTACATGGGTCCTACTTCTTGCCTTATTCCTTTTTTTTGTTCCGCAGACGTTTTCCTCTTTTGTTTTTATCCGCCATCTCTCTTTCTGTCGCTCGGCTCGGCTAATGTCCATCCTGTGCACTGAACGCTCTCTCCTCCACATCATGAGTAGACACGCCCCTTACTGCTGATTGGCTACAAGTTTGTTTTGCTACTCTGCCCGAATCAGTTTTCTAAAGCGTTTTTGAAAAATCGCTTACCCCACCTTTAATATGAACTATACAGAGATGCGATGAAAAGAAAATAATTTGTGCAAGTCCAGAACAGAGACGAGTTGCTTGCAATAAGACAAAAAACGGCCGGTTGCCGATCGCGTAAGTTCCAGGAGCAGCTCCTTAAGTTCTGCCATCCAACACACACGTGACTGACCGCTCGCTCGCACCATCAGGAGGAGGAGGGTCGTGTTACTCTCTACACTGCACTCAACCTGAGGGATTCCTACACTTTCAGTCTTTGAGGAGACATGAAAAACAGCGCATACCGCAGGAACGGTATAACGGAAAATATTAGTGGTTTTGAAACCGTGAAATTTTCAAATCG
>NW_015623463.1:482629-497792 GCF_001515625.1 Sinocyclocheilus rhinocerous | reverse complement strand
CTCTAACACTAGCTTGCTCTATATATATATATATATATATATATATATATAATATTGTGCGCAATCTGTCACGCCCACTGGACTCAGGTCAGTAGGTCACGCATGCGCTGATAGCGCTGAAGTAAGCTAACCCTGAAACAGAACCTACTCCGCTGCAGGTTATGTTCAGAGAGTAAGTTACTATGGCTACTTACAAACTCTGAAAGTTACCTCCGTTTTTGGAACCGAAAGCTGAGTTTATCCGCTTACTTACCTTAAACATACCCGGGTATGTCTCACAACCTGCTTTCTGGAATACCCCCCAGAAGTCATAAAATCATGCAGTTTATTGAGGAGAGATTTACAATATGTGCATTTACATTTAAAAACACAAATGCTAAAAAATATATAGTAATAAAAATGCACAGATTTTTATGTTTAGAATAAATTTATTTTAAATTACAATGTGTCATTAAATACATTTATTTACTTATTTATTTATTTATAGAGTCATCATTCAAAGTTTGTGTTGATGAACCTTAGTTTTCAAGTAAAAATCTGACTTATTGGGATTACATGAATTTCACATGTTCTCATTTCAAGAACGAATGATGTACGATGGGATAAAATTGCTATTTTATTTGCAAATTGTTTTTGTGATATTTTTGCTAAAAATGTAATATGAAAATAGGATAGAAGCAAGCTCTTTTGACTTGGGACAGTAATCAACTACCTAGAACAGCCTATCAACCACCCATGAGCTTCTGCATGAGCAAACTCCGCTTGCAATATCTTTCAAAAATGTTTCAAGACTAACATTTGGCATTTATTTATTTAGCTCTCATACATTTTCAAACATGCATCCACAAACACAACCAAACCGATATCAAACACGAGACCTCTGGATTTATGAGACCTTCAGACTGCACCCTGTTTAAACCTATGCATGGCCACCCAGAATCCCGTTTCACTGCACTGACCCCTCACTGACACCGGTTTTGCATGAGTAGTTGACACGTCACCTCCTGAATTATTCTATTACCGCTCAACTGCAGCTCGACTGCATCTCGCTGGCCTCAATATGGACAGCAGCACAGACAGCCATGAGTGAAACAAGGCTGCTTCATGCTTACTCAGAGTAATCTAAAACAGAGGCATAATCAATTACAGAAGACAGACATGATGGATGTACCTAGAATGAGGGGTAACATTCTTCATCAACGTGGTCTTCTGCTGTCTAGTTGGTGCAAAAGTTACATGGAAGTCTAAAAGCAAATAAGAACAACAAGATGTTCTTTATCACCAAAGTGTACATGTGTCTTGCATAATGTGTATATTAGTGTGGAATATAACAGCTCTGATGTGCATAAAACACTTTCCTTTAGAAATTTAGTTCTGGCATATTGGTTAAAAAAAAAACATATAATATTTCGATATTTAACAAAGGCTTCCTCCCATGATGATGTATTGAAAAGTCTGTTGCTGTAAAAGGTCACATAGGCACTTCTGTTCACATAGGCTGAGGTCAACTGGCCCAGCACCCTCAAAAGTCATGCTGTGACAGCGACTCGTACTGGATCTCTCTGGGTCGTTTTTAAACAGACTTAGCATTAGAGTGATGGCTAAGCTTCTCCATGGTATAATTTAGAACCCAATTTCACAGGCGGCTGCCTCCACTGCAGTGTGAGAGAGAGAAAGAGAGAGAGAAGAGAGGGGGGATAAGGGGGGATGTAGTATACACACTACCATTCAAAATATTGGGGTCACCAAGATTTTTTTTTTAATAAATTGATACTTTTATTCAGCAAAGGATACATTAAATTATTAAAAAAGACTTTTTGCAATTTTGTTCTTTTGAACATTCTATTTATAAAATAATTCTAATAAAAAAAGTTTCAAAATTCCCATTAAAAATTTAAGCAGCACAATGACATTGTTTTCAACACTGATAATACGGTTCATTCGGTTTCTTGAACACCAAATCAAATATTAGAATGTTTTCTGAAAGACCATGTGACACTGAAGACCTGAGACTGAAGAGTAATGACTCAGTAATGAAAAATTCAGCTTTGCACCAGAAGAATAAATAAAAAAAATTTTTTTTTACTATATTTCTGTTTTAGTGTTTCAAATACATTTTTATTTATTTTTATTAATTACATTTTTTTTTTAAATTACCAACCAAAATTTTGAACAATATGTCTGTCTGTCTGTCTGTCTCTCTGTCTATCCATGTATCTATCTACCTACCTACCTAATTCCAAGCTACAAGAATAAGTAGCTATATGTAACTGTATTAAAGTTGTAAGGGAAAATATTTTTGATTACACTTTATTTTAAGGTGTCCTTGTTACAGTGTGATTATATATTTAAGTAATATTAATTAACTACACGCACTATATGTTAAGGTTAGGATTTGGGTTTGGCTTAGGGTTACTTGCATGTAATTGTGCATAATTTATTGTTATTATAATAGCAAGTACATGTAACGTGTAACAAGGACACTGTAAAATAAAGAGTTAACATATTTTTAAATTGCTATTAAATATAACCTATAATCAGAACTAAAAACTAGAAAAAACACACATTTTTATACCAGAGTCAAAAACATATTAATGAGAAGTAAATGCCACTGACAACGCAGTACAATGTGACATTAACCGTCGCTGTGTGACATTAACCTTATCGTTACCAAAATGTGCTTAATACAGTACCACTATAGCATTAGTACGTGCTACACCACTACTCATTAAATAAAAGTAGCTTGTTACTAGAAAAGCTACAATGTTTTGAATGCAGTTGAGATTCTATTATAGCATTGAAAAAAGTAGTGAACTTATCAGATTTTCTGCTTTTAGCTAGTAGCACCCCAACACTGCTCTGTAATCCTAAAATCAAGTTTTTTTTTTTTTCTCCCACCAAGCATTTAAACATTATTAGTAGTGAAAGAATTAATCTGTGCAATCACCAGCCTTTTTCATGGTGCGTGGATCCATTGTTTCCCATTATTGTTTCCTGAAAAATAGCCTAAACACTTTTTCTGAAACACATTTTTTAAAGAAATACTTTTATAAGCTGACATCCCACAACTTTTAGTCCAGCAAGCAAAATGTGAGTATTGACAGGGACATCATCTGTGCACGACTAGGTAAATCCCACAGAGAGACGATCCAATAACACACATTGGTGGTAAAAAGAGTCATTGCAACATTAATGGCTGAATGTGGCCAAAATGCAGATCGATTCATTAAGCCATGTGGAGCTGGGGCAGAACTGTGTGACATTAACCTTATCGTTACCAAAATGTGCTTAATACAGTACCACTATAGCATTAGTACGTGCTACACCACTACTCATTAAATAAAAGTAGCTTGTTACTAGAAAAGCTACAATGTTTTGAATGCAGTTGAGATTCTATTATAGCATTGAAAAAAGTAGTGAACTTATCAGATTTTCTGCTTTTAGCTAGTAGCACCCCAACACTGCTCTGTA
This sequence comes from Sinocyclocheilus rhinocerous, assembly GCF_001515625.1. Taxonomy (NCBI): domain Eukaryota; kingdom Metazoa; phylum Chordata; class Actinopteri; order Cypriniformes; family Cyprinidae; genus Sinocyclocheilus; species Sinocyclocheilus rhinocerous. The sequence goes on along the minus strand of NW_015623463.1, from coordinate 494,321 downwards.
ATCCTAAAATCAAGTTTTTTTTTTTTTCTCCCACCAAGCATTTAAACATTATTAGTAGTGAAAGAATTAATCTGTGCAATCACCAGCCTTTTTCATGGTGCGTGGATCCATTGTTTCCCATTATTGTTTCCTGAAAAATAGCCTAAACACTTTTTCTGAAACACATTTTTTAAAGAAATACTTTTATAAGCTGACATCCCACAACTTTTAGTCCAGCAAGCAAAATGTGAGTATTGACAGGGACATCATCTGTGCACGACTAGGTAAATCCCACAGAGAGACGATCCAATAACACACATTGGTGGTAAAAAGAGTCATTGCAACATTAATGGCTGAATGTGGCCAAAATGCAGATCGATTCATTAAGCCATGTGGAGCTGGGGCAGAATTACATGAATGCAACTAATGAAATGCTAATGAAAATTGGACAGCACATTAAACAAATTACCCCATAAACACACACACATACATTAATACTTTTTCAATTTAGATTTGGAGCAGAGAATTCATTATGATATGTAATATAATTACAGTTCACATAACAATAAATTAAATGTGAGGATTCAGATGACTTGTGCAAAAAAGCGCTTCTCGAACAAAAAGACAAACAATCAAATGTTGAAACACAGGTCGATTAAGTCAAGAGTCTGTTTTAGATCACGCTGCTGTAATCTGTTTCTTGTGAACATCAGAGAATAGTGCTCGTCTGGCCCAGAGTGGCCATCTCTGCTCTACAAACACCTGGCATCAGCACTATTCAACTTCTGCCAACGTCATGAGCATTCAATGAACAATCCTCTCAATTACAGCACAACTATATCAATCCAACTCCCAGGGGCTGTGTAATCTAGCTCTCACTCACTCAATCCCACAAATCCAAAGCCAGAAAAACACTAAACACATAAATGGTTCAAACTACACGGTATAATGAATTTAATGTCTGAATACCCAACTAATCACTTCACAGTGTAATATAGCTACAGTAAATATATACTAATGTCTTAATAATTACCCCTGCAGTTTTTAACCTTTACACCACTATGGGACAGACTGGGAGAGACATTACAGGAAATAATGTAACCATGTCACTTATTAGTCAAATATATATATATATATGGATATTAATGGCTTTATATAGGCTTTGCATATATTTGACCACAAAGTAAAACAGTAATATGGTGAAATATTATTACAAATATTATACTATTTTAATATATTTCAAAAATATATTCTATATAATATGTTGATTTGATCTGCCTTAATATTTTTGTGGAAACTTTGATACTTTTTTAGGATTGTTTTATCAATAGAAAGTTCTAAAGAACGACTTTTTTAGATTTAACCCCATAAGAAAATTTTCTCATTAATAGCGCTGTCCCTTAAAGATCATGTCAGAGTAAGGACAGGAAAGCTGTGTGCGTTCAGCCGAAAATAATCAGTTAACATCACTGATTGATAACATTGCTCATTTATCTGTTATCATGTATAACATGAAAATAGTAATCAGCCTGAATTCCAATATTGGTGCATCCCTAATTAGTACCAAAGTGTGCAATCTTGCTGATCCTTTATGAAAAATCAAGTCAGCTCTGTGTTACAGCTTGAAAAGAGCACAAGACAAATAAAACCAAGTTTGTGCTTAAAAAATTTAAAAAGTTTCTACCTCTCCATTTAAAGAAAAAAAATTAAAGGCAAACAAAAAGATGCGTTGTGTGCGGGCAACCATTAAAAGACATTAAGATAAATGTCCATAACACTACACTAAACGCTATTGTTAATAAAGCATAGTTTGTGAAATAAATCAAAACACTAGGGGCAAAACTGTTTGCTCGGAGTGGATCGAGTGTGAAAGAGCCTGATTTGCATATGAATACAGACGAGTAGTAAATGTACCATATTGTACAGGCATATTCAAATGAGGCAAGCCCCACGTTTCCACGATTAATTTTAGAGGGACAATAGATGCTTGAAAGCTTCATTGTCGGTCGGTGACAGATCCAGGTAAGCACTGTGGGAAACACAAGTTAAATATATCATGGTGTAACATAGAAGAAAAGGGAAACCATGATGGAGTCAAAATCTGGGAATATCAGGAAACGAACAATCCTTTTGCTAAAAGAGCGAGTTTCCTTCCAATTGACCTCAACACAACATTCATTTCTTTGTGCTTAATACATATTGTTTAAACAGCAAGTGTATCTGGGTACTTCAGAGTATGTGTATGTTTGTTGGTTTGTTTGTTTGTGTGTGTGTGGCAGGCAGCTGTAGGCTGTGGACGGAGTGAGTGATTGCAGCTGTCCTCTTCTGCGACAGGTAAGACTGCTATCAAGAGATAATGAGGCCCAAGATGGGATCTGCCATTAATTCAACTTGACCATCACCACACACAGCAGCTCATCGCTTCCCAAATGTGCTAAATATCAAAACACACCTCAAATCAACTTTAAGTTGAAAGTTCAAACCGCTATGTTAATTTCGAGGCACCAAACCAGATAAACGGTGACATAAACACGTCATTTAGGATGTTGGGATGATGTAAACAGTTGCTGAGCCAGTTAAAGTTTGTACAACTAACATCAACATCTACAGTCTGCCATATCTGCGTTTGGTGACTTTAGTTAAAGGGACACATTTACGCAACAACATGTCATTATAAACCAGTTCAACAGACGGGTTCTGAAAGTAAAAACAACTCATTTTCTCTATACAGGAAATTGATTTTTTAAATGACAAACCTTTAAAAACAGACCCACTGTGAGCTCCAAATATGTTAATCGATGGTATATGCCTTTTTTATGCCATCTGTTTGCATTATTCGCATTATCTTGTTTTTAAAATAATCTTAGTGGTGGAAAAACGACATTATCCATGATGCCATACAGAAAATTCCACCACCGTTGTGAGCAAATAGCACCAAATATATTGTTTCAAATATATTGTTTCTATAGATATAATCAACAACTTTAAATTAATAGCTTTATATTTGACCATGTTTTTAATTCGAGTATGTTATTCATTTCATGGGGTTTCATGGGATTGTAGGTGATTCACATCGTAGCTGGTTGGTTTGGTTCATAGCTTAGAGGAGAGTTTTTTAAATCTCTATGGGGAAAATAAATGAACAAAATACTGCTTTCATTCCTTCATTAGTGAAAATTAAAATAAAATATTCAAATAGCATTGTATCCCATTGACTTTTATTGTATGAACAAAAGACACAGACCTTTTTTTTTCCCCAAAAAATATCTTCTTTACGGAAGCCAATTTCCGCCACTGAATAAAAAATAAAAAAGGTAATTGCGACTTTTTATATTTTCAATTCTGACTTTTTTTCTCGCAATTGCGAATTTACATCTCGCAATTATGACTTTTTTCTCAAAATTGCGTCATATAAACTCGCAATTCTGACTTTTTTCTCAGAATTGCGGGATATAAAATCACAATTGCGAGAAATAGTCAGAATTGCGAGATATAAACTCGCAATTGCGAGTTATAAAGTCCAGTTCTGAGGAGAAAAAAAAGACTGATATGTTCTTAGAATTGCTAGTTTATATCTCACAATTCTGAGAAAAAAATCAGAATGTCCAGTTTATATCTCGCAATTCTGACTTCATTTCTCACAATTGCGAGTTCATATGTCACAATTCTGAGAAAAAAGTCAGAACTGCAAGATTGTATCAGGCAATTCTGAGGGAAAAAGTCAGAACTGCAAGATTGTATCAGGCAATTCTGAGGAAAAAAGTTAGAATTGCGAGAAAAAGTCAGAATTGTGGATATAAAAAAAAAAGTTAAAAATCGCAATTACCTTTTTTATTTTTTATTCGGTGGCGGAAACGGGGCTTCCATACTTCTTTTATCTTCCTCTAAGGAAAGAAAGAATAATGGTTTGGAATGACATGAGGTGAGTAAATGATAACAGAATTTTCATTTCTGACCAGGGCTTGTATTAATCATTACCATGACTTTCACACGACAGCTGCTCTACAGAGCACCAGCATGAACTTATTACAGGGACAATCCTCCTGGAGCAGCCTGGGGTTACGTGCCTTGAGAGGTTCAAACCTGCAACCTCTTGTTCTCCAGCCCTGATCTTTAACCACTAGGCTAATGCCAGAGAATTTTGGTAGCACCTAAACAAGACCTTTGTCCCCCATCACTGAAGGACACATATCATTAGTTTCCTTTCTTTTCCTAGTTTTCCTTTCCTTCCTGCAAACACACTATATATGCCCAATGTGAAGTGAACTACAACCTGCTAAAGAATTAAATCATTGTAAGAAGTGTTAAAATATCTGAGTGTGTCATCCACCTTTTGTTTACTTCTGTCATGGTGAACCTTGCTAAATCTAAATTCATTAAAGCAGAGTAGAGGATGTACAAATGTTTTGAGGTAACAAATTAAAATTAGTTGAAATGAGATGAATTACTCCAAGGCACTCGTAAGTAGCAATAAAAAACCTTGAATTGACTGGGCTAAATCATTACAATTATTAAAAAGGTACCTTTTTAATAATTTTAATGATTTAGCCCAGTCAATTAAAGGCTTTTTATTTCTACTATGAGTGCCTTGGAGTAATTCATCTTTTCAGTTGATATTTACCTCTAAATATCCAAAGAGCACCGTTGATAATGAAAAAAGACCAGTGCAGCATTCTTGGCTCCTGTTGTTTAGTTGAAATGAATATTTTTTAAAAAGACTGATTACAGAAGACAAGGTCTTGAAAATGCTTTAAGGCATAGTTTGCCCAAAAATTCTGTCACTATTTAATACATTCACTAAAAGTGAACAGCAACTATCACTATCAAGCAACTATCACTATCAACTATACATGAAGTTTAGTTTAAGTTTTTCTGTTTTTATTCGTGTGTTTTTTTCATATAATTAATTTTTATAATTCATTTCCGTTTTAATTTTTTTTATTTTTAAATTTCAACATTAGATGAGAAATATTGCCTTGGCAACTAATAATATTAACTAATAATATTGATTAGAAATGTTGCCTTGGCAACTAATTGAAATAAATCATGTTTTTTTTTCTTATTTCAATCAACGTAAATGATTTTTAATAGTTTATTCAACGATAACAACAATGCTTGAAATATAGTGCAGAAGTCTTATGTGGACTATTTCTATGATGCTTTTAATGGTGCTTTTTTTGGAGTCAGACAGCCCTGGTTCCCATTAATGTTCATTGTATGGAAAAAAGAATAAGCATTAAAAAAGAATTTATTCCACAGAATAAAAAAGTCATAAGGGGGTGGAATGACAATGGTCCGAATCGTAATTTTTGGGTAAACTATCCCTCAAAGGCCATATACACCAGCAGACAATTGTAAAGCAGACCTTTTTTTTTACTGTTTTATTGGATTTTTTCAAGAGCTGCAAAACATGTTAAAGCTTCCCTCAACTGCCCGATCCTGGATCCTCACGCTTCTTAGGTGTAACCCAGAACTGAAAAGCCATAGCATATGATGTGATGGATCATCCTGTGACAACCTTTATTTAGCCTTCTTCTAATTCACTTCTCCTCTCCTCCACCTAGCCAGTGGCAGAAACCATCCCTCTCTTTCTTTTTGCCCCTTAATCTAATCCAGTCTGTTTGTTTTGCTGGGTGTTAAAGTACAGATCAATTGTGTGAGTTATGAAATGACATTACAGCGGCTCAGACCCGTCTCTCCCTGCCAAACGACATCTCGTCCTTCTGAAAATTACCCCCTCTGATTTATCGATTCGTTCTCGCACTTACACGTACACATCCAAACTCAAGACAGCCGAAAAGTAGGACAGTCAACCACCTGGGAGAAACTTTCTCTGACTGACTCTCAATAAGACAGAAAATAAAGAGGATGAGACATTTCGGACTATAGGTGCACCAATGTGAGTTTCCAAGAGCCAATCCCGACACTGGCATTCATTAACTGTACCATTTAATTGAAAAAGTGACAAAAGGTGTTTTTTTTCATGGTAATTGACACTCTGTTTAATGCTGAATAAAGGCAAGCATGTGAAAGCAAAAGATTACCAATGCAAACTTGAAAAATTCAATACTGCAAGCACACAGTGTTGCATTCTCAGCATTGCCACAGAGGGCGCTATTGCAGGCGTCAACATCTTTATGGTCACAATATTTATGATCCACTTTCTCTTTCTGGTTATGGTGAAGCAACAGTTTAAAGAAAATCTTGCTGACTTGCTGAATGTTTAAAATCAGCTACCTTAAACACATTTTTTTATTTTTAAATTTCAACATTAGATGAGAAATATTGCCTTGGCAACTAATAATATTAACTAATAATATTGATTAGAAATGTTGCCTTGGCAACTAATTGAAATAAATCATGTTTTTTTTTCTTATTTCAATCAACGTAAATGATTTTTAATAGTTTATTCAACGATAACAACAATGCTTGAAATATAGTGCAGAAGTCTTATGTGGACTATTTCTATGATGCTTTTAATGGTGCTTTTTTTGGAGTCAGACAGCCCTGGTTCCCATTAATGTTCATTGTATGGAAAAAAGAATAAGCATTAAAAAAGAATTTATTCCACAGAATAAAAAAGTCATAAGGGGGTGGAATGACAATGGTCCGAATCGTAATTTTTGGGTAAACTATCCCTCAAAGGCCATATACACCAGCAGACAATTGTAAAGCAGACCTTTTTTTTTACTGTTTTATTGGATTTTTTCAAGAGCTGCAAAACATGTTAAAGCTTCCCTCAACTGCCCGATCCTGGATCCTCACGCTTCTTAGGTGTAACCCAGAACTGAAAAGCCATAGCATATGATGTGATGGATCATCCTGTGACAAGCTTTATTTAGCCTTCTCCTAATTCACTTCTCCTCTCCTCCACCTAGCCAGTGGCAGAAACCATCCCTCTCTTTCTTTTTGCCCCTTAATCTAATCCAGTCTGTTTGTTTTGCTGGGTGTTAAAGTACAGATCAATTGTGTGAGTTATGAAATGACATTACAGCGGCTCAGACCCGTCTCTCCCTGCCAAACGACATCTCGTCCTTCTGAAAATTACCCCCTCTGATTTATCGATTCGTTCTAGCACTTACACGTACACATCCAAACTCAAGACAGCCGAAAAGTAGGACAGTCAACCACCTGGGAGAAACTTTCTCTGACTGACTCTCAATAAGACAGAAAATAAAGAGGATGAGACATTTCGGACTATAGGTGCACCAATGTGAGTTTCCAAGAGCCAATCCCGACACTGGCATTCATTAACTGTACCATTTAATTGAAAAAGTGACAAAAGGTGTTTTTTTTCATGACAAAACGCTAATAAAGTTCATGTAAAATACATAAATCATTATTTTAAAAAATATTGTAAGTTTAACATGGTCAATAAGGCAAGGTCAGAAGTTTTTTTTTTTTACTTGCTCAACAGATTTTGAATTTTCACTGCAAAAAAACTGCCCCCCAAAAAAATAAAAATACAATTTCATAGTTGTAAAAAACAAAAAAATATTAGAGTACATTTTACAAGTAAACACAATTTCAGTCTTTCTACTTCAAAATTTCATGTTTCATAAATTAACATTTATTTGTGAAATTTACTCCTTTACCATTTCTGAGTGAAAACTGTTTCCAACTAAATCCTACACCAATTTTTTTATTGCTTATATTGTACTTTACTTTTACGGTCTGTTCTGGAAGCTTTTATGGATCAATGTACAGCAATACTCTGCTCACGACCATGTGACCCCATTCAGCCTCTAATCCTTTTGGATTGACAAGCACGTCAAAGTTAGATATCGGAGGTGGTGGAGCAGGGTGACTGCATTTTTCTGTGGACATGTGTCTCCTACAACTCTGTGTAATAAGGTAATTGTAAAACTATTGTTCCATAACATTTTGAAAAATGATTTTCAGAAAACGGCTGTACGCTCCCCTGCTTTCACAAGAAAATGGTGGCAATGCACAAACACTTCAGACGTTTTCGGAATGAAATGGACGACATTGCACAGATGATGAAGGGCAGGATTTTTACACCATTTAGCAAGCCAGAGTTGTAATCATAAAATAATGTGCTCCAGTGACCCAAATCTCAGGTTACTTTGTCAGAAGCATTGCACACACACATACAAACACAGGTACATACTGGAAAATCATACACCCGCTCGCCGCTGCCTCAGGCACAGAGTTTGTTGAATTATAGCCCCAACACGCAGACAAAAGGGGACAAAATATAAAACATTTATTATTTCACAATTAACCTGCAAGCGATAAAAAACTCAGAGACGGCAGAAAATCGCATGCAGGTCAAATTCACATGAGAATTCCTGGAAGTTTCCAAATTTAGAGAAAAATTCTCCAATGTCCTTTTTTTGAGCCTGTGGCTAGGTGGCTCGAGTTATGACCTACTTTTCCCCTTTCCTACTGGACTACAAATTAAGGGAACTTAAACAAGGAGAGCAATGCAATACAAGCTTTTATCGCCTTCCTCACTGTCAAATCCATAATACCAGTTTCTCTGTATTGCTAGGATAGAAATCAAAGCAATTATCCACAAGATGCCATGCATTACAGTCATTTTAACATTATTTTAAAGGGAGTCAGGCACAGCATGAAACGTCCTCATTTTTCAAGCAGCAGCAATAGCAATATGACAAAAGACACCATTTTTATAAATAATTCTCCAGCCAAGGAATAATAAGTAGAATATAACTAAGATGCGGACTATTGCATTGGATATTTTTACAATGGATTAGAAATGTTTGGTCAGATTTAAAGGGACAGTTCACCCAAAAATGAAAATGCTGTCATCATTTACTCACCAGTATCATTTCAAACCAGTATCAGTTTCTTTCTTCAGTGGAATGTAAAAGAAGCTAGTTGAGAAACGTTTTATGTTCGACAAAAGAATGAAAGTCATACATGGTTGAAACAACATGAGGGTGAGTAAATGATGACGGGTTTTCCATTTTTGGGTGAACTATACTTTTAAGACTCTGAACTATATGGTTTCAAATTTAATATTATTCCCGTTGATAGCACTCTTTAGAGTTTATTTTCAAAAGTGCCTATGAGGTTGTTTGCATTAGTGGAGAAATATCTGTTTAGAACAGTTTTTGCTTGTAAAGGGTGCTTGATCTGTGCATATTTCTCTCCTCATTCAGATGAGATGACTTTTTCCACTGGAGAAAGCAATATTATGGATAAAGGACTAGTAAAGGTTTGAAGTAAAAAACATCTTAATGATGGATTCGTTTAGTACAAACACAGCTTTTTGCTTCACACTGATTACTTGTGGATTAATGTGATGTTTTTATCAGCTGTTTGGACTCTCATTCGGACGGCACCCATTCACTGCAGAGGATCCATTGGTGAGCGAGTGATGTAATGCTAAATTTCTACAAATCTGTTACGATGAGAAAACAAACTCATCTACATCATGGATGGCCTAAGGGTGAATCAATTTTCAGCAAATATTCATTTTCGGGTGAACTATTCCTTTAACATGTGTCTCTTAAAGTTTTGCTTCTCATACTCATCGTCAGTCATGTTTGAATAAATGAGGAGTGATGCCTGGCTTCTAAAATGAGCATGAAAGTTATGCCATTACGGATTATGCCTGCAATATATCATGTATCAATCAACAATACATCATCTCAGCTTTTTCATTTTCCAACACCTGGGCAGGTTTTGAAAAGGGAAATGACTGTGCAGAAAAAAAGACGCTGACACAAACAAATCCTTTATGTCTAATTTTGGGTCAAACCCAACTATAATTGTTGCAAATGCAGTCTTTTATAGGCAAAGCTAGCCATTTTGCTTCAATGAGCAGTGCATTCCATTGCAAAAAAAAATTGATGTATAATGAATTTTTCTTCTCTATGGAAAGCATATTAATATTTACAAATTGAAAAATGCACAAAAACATCCACTCACCATCCACTCTGAAATGATTATGTCCACTTTTTCCACAGGAAGGTCAATTTCCTCTATTCTGCCCTTGATCAACGTGATGGTGTCTTCAAGTTTATTTGATCTAGAGAAAGCAAAAATAAACGTATAATCTAACACTTATAGTAGATGTCGGTATATTGATTATATTAACTAAATTAAATTAAATGACTACATTATAAATTGTTCAATATTTTTTGAGTTGCAAGTGTTCCAATGAACAAAACAAAACAAAATAAAACAACACAAAACAAAATAAAACAACACAAAACAAAACAAAATAAAACAACACAAAACAAAACAAAACAAAACAAAAAGAGAGCACAAAAAAACAAACAAAAACTATTTGGAAAATAAATAAATGATAAAATGCATGTTACTAGTTTGAACACCTCGTCTGAGACAATGAATGTTAATTATGTTAATTTGGCCGGGAGTCAATCTCCTCAAAGACGGCTGCTAATTAATCCAAATTACACACACCACAGCGGACTCACCAGGACAACAACACTAACAGCCCCAATTTGACAGCACCTCCTCCCATGACCTTTTGCACTAAGGGTCAGCAAACTAGCGTTCACCTGAGTGTTTGTGTGTGTGTAAACGTGCATGAATACCCCCCATCCCCCCTTATTTAAATGATCGCTCCCATTTTGACCGGTAACCCTGAGCATCAATCTCTCTAAATACTCCATTATCATGACAGCTAATGTTACTAGGGACAGAGTCATTACTCAAGCCTGCAGAGCGCATTTCTGCCCAACCGATCCTTATCTCTGCACCTTCGCGCTATCACACTCTTCCAGAATCCCATTGTAGCGCTCCCTCTATCCGCCCCTCCTTCAGCATTTCCTTTCATCCTCCTGCCTGCTTCGACTCCTCAGACTTACATAATAACAATAACCATAATCAAAAAAATCTCCCAGAGACACCACATGTGGTGAACACATCTCAGCTCCAACAAATAAAACTATATTCCTGCTTCTGGATGAAATGGAAGTGCCTTCGGAGGTGATACATGAGGTAATTTTAATGGGCAGATAGGTCGTAAAAGGAAGCAGATAGGGCAGGCTGGAGTCCATTTGTATGTTTAGCGTGCGTGTGAGACACAGGGATGGAAGCAGGGGAGATTGGAAGTCGACTGGGTTGAGGTAAATGACAGGCCTTTAGGAACGTGACTGCAGCTTGTAAACACATTGAAGTCAAGCACTGAGACAAATAAAAAGAGAACTAGTTTGGGGATGAGATTGCAAGGTAATAAAGCTCGCCAGCCCAGGTTTGGTGTAAGAGTGTTTCTCGGGCCACTTGACAAAACTGCCACTTCCACTTTTAGGCCAATTCTGCACTGTCACTGAAAATTTTGCCTTAATTATATGTTGGGTTTTTTAATGATGAATTCCATACTGTTTGCAAATTCTGCTGATTTGTCAACAACATGATGTTGTATAGCTGGCTAACATACTGTATATCAAAACTAGGGTTGCAAAGGGGTGGAAAATTTCCGGAAACTTTCCAAAAATCCCTGGAATATTCCAAAAAATCCTGGAAAATTTCTGGAATATTTCCGAAATTTACTGGAAATTTTCCACCTTTTTGCAACCCTAATCAAAACTTGCCAAAACTGTAAAATTTATTTGTGATAGACTTGTAAACATAATTAAGGATGTTTTGAAAACTAAAAAACAATCAATAATGGCTTAGTATTCCAGCAAAAATGGGTTTATGCATTATAAAGTGGGTTTATGAATGATTCACATATTTATATTATATACACACA
>NW_015623463.1:472074-482619 GCF_001515625.1 Sinocyclocheilus rhinocerous | reverse complement strand
ATAGAAGCATATCTTTCTTTTGTGGTGAGGCCAGTAAAATGCTGATAAAAACAAATTAAGTAAATACTGGCTCATGCAGAAAAATTGTTGAATTGCTGCAATTTTTGCATTGGCAAAAACGCGTGTTTTTATGACGTTTTTGTGTTTTGTATTCTGTTATGAATTTCACATTGCTGCTGCAAATTCCACTGATTTATCACCAATATAATGTTATCTAGTTGGCTAACATAGATCAAACATGTTGAAATTGTAAAACTGACTTGAGACAGACATGAATGCATCATTAAGAATGTGTTGAAAACTACAAACCATCGGTTTAAACAAAAATCAGCAACTGCATCATATGCCACTGTTTCCAGCATTTTTTAAATTAATTTACTGTCTTGTGGTATGTTACAAAATTTTGGGGTAAAAATATAAAAATGTATAAATAATAAATAAAAAAATGCATTAAAAAAAAGTTGTGAAGAAAACTAACATTCAATGAAAATAAATACAAATATTTCACGCAAATATAAAAATATGATGCTAAAAAAATGTAATTGTGGTCAGGCCAGTAAAAATGTTGGTAAAAAAACTGAAAAAGAAGGAAAAACTCTTATTGTTAAGCCCAGAAAATACAGGTGAAAGGAAGCTGGATTGATGGGAAGATGGGAAGAAGTGTCTCAAAGTGGATGAAGTTGGGAAAAAAATTATGCGGAAAATACTTTGGAAGCCATTAAAGGACTTCACATTGAGAGAGGACCTTTTCCAAAAGGAGCAATACTATACCTTGTTTTTACTAAAAACAAGTAAACGTATCCCAAGAGGCCCTTTCTCATATACTCAAGAGCCTGTTTATTACTTGAGTGCAATGTTGACTCACCTGACAATGTCCATGGCCTGGTAAATGATCTCAGATTGGTCGACAGCAATGACCTTCCTGGCTCCCGCTTTGGCTGCGAACATGGAGAGGATTCCCGTACCACATCCCACGTCAAGCACCACCTGCAGGTTAAAGGAGCACTGCGTAACCTTTCCACGCTATGCCAGCTTGTCTGTGCCATCTTAAGCGTGCAGATGTGTAATAATGGCACCCGAGGCATTTATCATGCTGACAAGGTCTAACCCTTATTTGCCAAAGTCCACTGGCTGGACCACGATGGCCGAGATAAGCCTCTCGTCGTCTACCCCCACTTCACCTTTTTCATTCTAGCTCAGCGCGTCACTTCGGGATCCATGCTCAACCGCGGCCGGCTAAAGCTGATCTAGACAATGTCAGCGCAGAATTAATGGTTTGTATATGAGCTGTGGTGTATGTTGCGTGTGTGCGTTGAAGCACCATTATCCTGTTATCAGCCCACTGCAGTTGACACATAAGAACAAAATACTGCAGCTTGGTATAATGCGAGGTTTTTTTTATATCAGCCCTCTCAAAGCAATCATTACTCCGTCGTAGCTTTTTCTACAACACTTAAAAATGGCCCAAGAAGCCCATACTCACCTTGCCCTTGAAGACCTCCATGTTGCGGTACATGAAGTCTCGATAGCTCTCAGTGCGCACCTTGTCCTGTCGAAAAACGAGACAACCAAAGTTCTAAGTGATGACACAGCGTCACCATTCTACTTTCCATTAAGAAGACAGAGCGCACCCATCCCAGTGCGAGAGGAATCGTTGAACACGATCCAATCATTCAGAGCAAAAATTTAATTTTAACGCCTTATACACAGTTAAAGCTGACAGTCAAGGCGCACGCTGGAAATCAAATTAACAATCGTTAAGCAGCATGAAATAAAAATCGCATTTTTTAACAGAGTCAGTAAATGAAACCGACCCTGACACTTCTTGCTTTGCCAGCAGAATTTCAGCCAGAAATGGCTAATTAACCTGCCAATCAGACTAAGTACCACCCAGAACATACATGATGCCGGAAGCTATTTACAATCAGGCCAGAGCAATTACATTTATATTGGTTTAAACCAGGACATGTTAAAAATAACAATAATAACTTTGTTATTAAAAATGACAGCCTATTTTTGTATGGTTAAACATTCAGCTTGAAATCTTACGTTTTTTTTGTTTTTTTTCTGGACATTTTTCGTTCAAACTACTGGACAAAAGTTTGGAGTAATTATGTTTTTATTTTGTTTTTAAATTTTTGAAAGAAGGCTGCATTTATTTGATCAAAAATACAACAAATATAACACTGTGTAATATAATTAGAATTTAAAATATTTTTGTTCTATTTTAATATATTTTAAAATGTCATTTATTCCTGTAATAGCACATCTGAATTCAGCAGCCACTGCTTCAGTATTCAGCATCTCATAGTCCTATAGTCCTAATAACTGTAATATGGAGATTTTGCTGCTGCTTAAAATGTGAAAACCATGATGCACTACCATTTAAAAGAAAGAAAGAAAGAAAGAAACTGATAAAAAGTAACAGTAAAGATATTTATAATGTTACAAAAGATTTCTATTTCAATCCGAGAATCTTAAAAAAATGTATCACTGTTTCCACAAAAATATTAAGCAGCAAAAACAGTTTTCAACACTGATCATAAGAACCATTATTAATAATTCAGTATTAATAATAACTAATAATAATATAAAATGATAATAACTGAGCACCAAATCAGCTCATTAGATTGATTTTTCAGAATTTCTGTTTATTCCAGTAGGATCTGATTTGATTCTTATCCATGCTTAATCCATTAAAAATGCTTTCAAATTATGGCAAAAATTCCATTAGCATTCCTGTAGGATTTGATGTTCTGAAGAGAAAACATATTTAAAATCTGTGTATTTTTAACAAATTAAACCTATTTGAGTGCCCCTTCTGATGCAGAAAAAAAAAAAACAGATGATGGAAAAGTTCACTTAACTTTCCTTACATGGAAAGTTTTGCATTAGTTAAAGGGTTAAAGATCGTGACATCTGACTCATGATGGTAAACGACATCATTTTACGGTGGACAGTAAAAGGCGTCAGCGCTTGCGTTGCACCATACAGCTCGCCTCTCCTCTGCAGAGTTTCGACTCTGACGCAAACCGCCGTTTAATGCAAGTTGGAGGAGGCACCAATCACTGGCCCTCTCCAGGACGTACTGCAGTATGAGAGCTGATGATCCAAACGCTCCTCACTTAAACCTCCCTTACTGCAGTTACAGCACTCAAACAATGACATCCTAATAATAAATCTGGAAAATTGCAATGTGGGAAAATAAATAATGGCGAATAATGAAAATATGCTGCATAGAGCGAACCATAGCATTTTTTTTTTTTTTTTAAGTAGTTTGCACAAAGTGTGAGTTGCTTGTGACCTTCTACCTAAGCAAATAAGGCCGCAGATATATGTTAGATGGGGACAGACCTACCTTCAGCATCTCCTCATGGATGCTGTAATGCCCATAAGAGCTAAAGTAGGCCTCGTCTTCATCTTCTCTCAACTCAGCAATGGCCCCTGAGCGTGAAGGGCCACGACTTGTGTCTGCGTTCAGCACTAGACCTTGTGCCAACAATCTGGGGCAATGCAAACAACACACACACACACATATATATATATATATTAAGACAGAGGATGGCTTGGTCAGTCCACCAGCACACGTGCATGTGAGCACTCGCTCAAAATCTTAACCACTGCAGTGGAATTTTACCCCATCTCTAACTTCTATTGCCCCGCCTCTTTTTTTGCACCTCTATCCGCTTCAGTGAGTATGTTAGAAACTGAACTCTATGCTGCACCCTGCTGGACCCACTTATACATTACACATCTATTGGAGTTGCACAGCTTATACTCAGAGTGAGCTGTTCTTTCAAATTAGTCAAGACTGAAGGCAATGTCCCTTTTTTTTAATATATATATATACATAATTTACTTAAAAAAAATTTGTGGACAGTGCCATTATTGTAATTGCTTGGTCAGATCAGTTTAAAAAAATGATAAATTTGGTTCCAACATAAAGGAAGATGTAAACTAATAAAAAGTATTGCAATCAATTTACTACATGTTAAATTAACTGCCACTGAACAAAAACTGGATTTGGTTCTTTTCATCAACCTTTGAATTTTGAACTAATTTTCAAGCATCTTTGTGAGAATCTATGACATACTGTAACAACAGTTGATACTGTAGTTAAATAACTTGGTCTTCAGTTTGGAAAAACAAAAGAGAATGTGTGTGCAAGTAATGCTTTCTTATTACGTCTGTGGGAAAAGTCTATTGCATAATTTAAAGACTGAAATGTGAAATTCATATTAGTTATGCAGTATGTCACACATCCAGTCCACAGAGCTTGCATTGACAGATGTATTTAAAGGAACAGTTCCCCTAAAAATTAAAATTCTGCATTCATTTAAACCTTTTTTTTATCTGCAGAACACAAAAGAAAATATTCTGCACTAAACCCTATTGACTGTCACTGTATGGACCAAAAAAAAAATAATCTAAAAATCTTCTTTTGTGTTCTGGCATAATGATGACAAATTCCTTTAGGGTAATTCACTGCTGGAAATATGGGGTTTTAATAAAAACTGTCTGTCTATGCAGGAAAAGACATTTTTAAAATTTGTAATACATGACTCAAGAAAACGGGGGAAAAAAAGTGCTGTGGCAAAAAAAGGAAAACTTCGACACCCATAATGCACTGGGTTCAATCCGACTATCTACGATTAGGAATACAAAAATCTGAAGTTTTCTCAAAAGCCCTGGAACTGTCAAAAGTCGGCTGGATGACGCGTTTTTGAACTTCATACTATCAGGTAAGGCATGTTTAAGGTGGCATAAGCAACATTGTGTTATTATTGCAATCAAACTAAAGATGAGTGATTGAACAAAAGAGACTACGGTTGCATAAATATTATTCAACAAGTTGAATAATGCTTATTTGCTTATACTTTGAGAAAAAAAAAGCACTAAAAAGCTGAACCACAGTGATTCAATGCATATGAAGAGTGAGGCTGAGGTTATACTGACTTGAGTTTGTGCAGATCATCCATGGCCCGGGCCAGAGCTTCCTCAGCTCTCTGAGCTCTGTCTTCAGCCTGTCTGGCTCTCTGAAGCAGAAGAGACACCTGATCACCAGCCGCAGGGCTCAACGTCACAGCTGTGGCCTCGCTCAACTCTTCAACATCTGACAAAATGTAAGCCAGTAGCACAAAAGTGTTTCAAACATGTAAGAAAGATTACCACATTCAAAAGTCAGTACGTTTTTTAAATAAACCTATTCCGCAATGATGCATTAAATTGATCAAAAGTGACAGTAAAACATTTACAATGTTAGAAAAGATTTCGATTTCAAATATATTTTGTCGTGAATTTTCTATTTTTCAAATAATCCTGAAAAAAAAAAAGCAATCACTGTTTACACACAGAATTTCAGCAGCACAATAATTGACCACAATAAGAAAAACCAGCCAGCATATTAGAATGATTTCTGAAGGATCATGTGACTATGGATCATGTAAAATAGAAAACGGCAGGAATTTGTCCTTATAAATGAGACCAAAAACAATGATTCTCATACCTATCTGCAATAATGGGTCATCTGGTAAAGCTGGTTTCATATATTCATCACTGTCCCATGGCAATGGACCATTTGAAGTCAGTAGCAAACTCTCTGCAGAGACTTTCTACAAATGTATACAGATTAGTCAGGCATCAAGTCATCTTATCGCAAATATACACTTGAACTGTGTGTGTTAAAAGGATACTTACTGTAGTTCTAATGTAGTTTATCATCTTTATGTAGCCATAGTCATCAAGCCCTAAAGAGAAATGAAACCAGATTTGTATTTCGAGACATCAGGTATCACTCAACACACTGAGCAGTCCTTGTTTGGAAAACTTACTGTGTTTTTGGACAAGATCTGGAATATCCACACCATGGTCTGCCTTACAGTGTTGTACCGTTTCAGACACAGAGGTGAGAGTCCTGTTTAAAGTGAGACATATACTTGAGTGCAAAACAAACCCTTTGTTCTTAAAGGGTCGGTTCAACCAAAAATTCAAATTCTGAGGTTTTTCCACTTTTTTCAGAACACAGATTTGGAAAAAAAGAAGTACAGATACACCTAGACTCCTGATCTGCTCATGTACAAATTAAGGCTTTTAGTTTTGCGAGTCATAGTTTCCTGTTCTGACACACAAAATCAAAGCCTTGCTACTTTTAAATAAATAATCGAAGTTCAGATCAGGGTTATTTACTGTAAACTAAAAGTATAAAATAGTTTAAGTTTAAAACGATTAAAAGATTTCTTGTTAATGGAAATAAAACTGAAATAAAATAAAAATACTTAAGTAAATATTGAATATAATAATATATATAATTCAATATAATATTGAAACTATTGCAATGCTCTCTTGGCAGGTCTTCCAGCCACTTCTATCAAACCTCTACAATTAATCCAAAATGCCGCTGCAAGATTAATCTTTAATGAGCCGAAAAGAACGCATG
The DNA here is from genome assembly GCF_001515625.1 of Sinocyclocheilus rhinocerous. Taxonomy (NCBI): domain Eukaryota; kingdom Metazoa; phylum Chordata; class Actinopteri; order Cypriniformes; family Cyprinidae; genus Sinocyclocheilus; species Sinocyclocheilus rhinocerous. The sequence continues at coordinate 476,183 of NW_015623463.1, read as the reverse complement.
TCACACCTCTGTTCATCAATTTGCACTGGCTACCAGTAGCTGCTCGCATTAAATTCAAGGCATTAACAGCATATTAGAATGATTTTTGAAGGATGTGACACTGAAGACTGCATTCTTAAAAATATAAAATATAAAATATTGTTATGCAAATCTTCCCACATAGCAACGTAGATATGTGGGGGCGTGTTAGAACGAGCCGTTTTAGGTAGGCGTGGCTGACTCTTAACTTTTATAAAGAATATCTCTTTGGATTTGAGACTTTAGTCTTTGCAACTTTACAGATCTTCTTTATGCACCAAGAGCTTGTAACACTTCAAAGAGAAAGGAAAAATTGAAATCGCATCATATGACCCCTTTAAATAACCCAACAAAAACATTGTTGAAGAAATAGTGCATTGGCAACTAATTAAAACATGTTTAAGTTGAAGCACTGAAATTACTAAGTGGAAATAAAAACTAAAACTGTAATAAAAAATATACTACAAATTAAACAACTAAAAATATACATGAACACATCTGTGATAGTATAAAAACAAAACTAAAATAGCATTGGCTCATATATCCATCCTTGTGACATCCAAGAGTTCAAAAAGAGTTTGTATTTGTGATGCATTTCTCTGCATTTTTCTTCTTCTAGCTTCACCGCACTATTGTTGCATTTAATCTAACTTAAATTGAAATGTTAAAATGTTTCTCTTGAGGTTATACATCTCACATTACACTAATAGTGTGTAGAAAAAGATAATAAGACAGCCAAAGTGCATATAATTTCATATATTTTAATAGTTTCCTCTGGCTATAAAAAGCCAACATAAGAGCAAATTATTTAAGTTTGTAAATAACATGCTACATTTTCTCACATATGGGTATGCAAACATGAAAATATATTGCTGTCTATTGTCATATTTGGAGGTTTCTGACAATAAAACGTTCTGTCTCCAGTAAATTATCTTTCAGTTTTCTTTTAGGGAGCATCACCATGAATGATTTCCACTGAATGTTACACCTGTCACAGAGTAAACACGGGACTGTTATGTGTTCAGATCCCTCCTCCATCGACTGCCATTGTTCATCATCACTGTCAGACAGCTCGGGTACATCGTCCCCTCCTACATCACAAGATACAATGACAAAATCCATAACTAATAAACACCTTCTAAACAACTGGTGAGAACTATTGACAGAAATAACAGTTATACCATTAATTGTGCCATTTGAAAATGCCTAACTGCAGTAAGATTAAAATACACTATCCAACTCGCTAGAATAACGCAGTTTAAATCGCATCATAGGTTAAAGCAAATATGTGCATCACATTTAATACATTCACGTGTACCTGCGTACGCTGCCATGTTGTAGTCTCTTGTCTTGAGCTCGCGTTTTTCTCATCCGGGTCATTCTTATTTTGGTGTACTTCGCTTTTGTCGCCATGTGAGGTCGCTGTTTCTTTATTAATCGCAGTAACCGTGAGCCTTATGCCGTTAATAAAATACCTCAGAGTTTATTTTTGTTTCCTTTGTGTATATTGTATTTGTGCATCTTAACAAAACAAAAAAAGTCGTTTATGTAATTCTAGAATAACGCACTAGGCCTACCTACTATAGTCAAGACTTTGGACTCACTATATTATTGTAAGGCTTACAGTAATACTATATATATATATTGTATGGCTAGTGTGAATTAGTATTGTCACTTTTCTGTGTGGAATTTATTTACAAAGCTAAATTTTAATTGAATTTTTTAAAGGATAAGTTAGATAAGAAAGAAAGCAAGAGTCAAGCACACATGTAAAATCTCCCGATGCACGGTTAAAAGCATTACAGAATCATAAAGTTTGAACATAACATATTATATAGCAGCTGCCAAGTTCAGAAATTAATATTCTGAATGCAGTTGAACTGTATAGCTGCTGAACAGCTTCTGTGCGTTATAATGTGTCGTAAGTTTATTACAGAAAATAAATGCTTTTGTCTTTCAGTTGTGGCAAAAGAGGTGACTGTTTTAATCCACTTTTCAGATATTACACACAAAATAATATTACTATATACACAATAGTTGTTGTCAACTATGAATATAATTTATTTTTCCTGAGCAATATAAAATTACATAACAAAAAAGCACCAAAACCCAAAAATAACGCATACAGAAACACAGCACATACTAAATTAGCGTCAAGCAGTACTATATTTTGAATATGTTTTTAAAATACTTAATATGATAATTGCTTCCAAGTAAACTGCAGTATAATTTTGGATTATCCTGCTGAAGAATCACACCACGCCAGAATTGCACTTAAGTAAAAAAAAATTGAAAATAAAAGTCTTATTTTTTGGCTCCAATTTTTCCAAAATTGCATATGGCCTTGTTTTCAAGAATTTCCACTTTCTTTTCTCCATCTTTAAGCGTGTTGACAACCATAGCTCTGGCCACTGTTGTGATGGAAATAGACATTGTAGGGAAAACAGAGGAGAATGCACCAAGAAATTGCTGGGCCACCCATTCAGCTGGCCTGCTCTCCTCTCTGTCCACTAAGAGCACCCTAGAAAAAAAACAAAAAAAAAAACAATCACACAATCACATGAAATGATGATTTAGAAATAACTGAAAAAGCAGACATGCACAACACAAAGATGTATGACCTCAGACTATACACAGAGTCAGAAATATAAGAAATCACAACAGATTTTATTCCTTGATTCAGTATTTTTAGAACAAAAAAAGCAGCAGGACTCACGCTGGTCGATAGACGGAGAAACGCTCAAACCCAAGGTCTTCAATTTCGGCTTCAACCTGTCCCTGTAAATACACCAGTGTTGGATTGGACAAAGATTGGCTTGAATGACATGAAAATACAAGCTTCTTTGCTCTGTAAATCAAATAAGCCATATCATTTTAACAGGGTTTTATAATACCTTAGTTTTCAGGTAGAGAAAGCTGCTGGTTTTGTCTGCACCTTTGGAGGATTCGAGGTGAAAATGTGAGCAGCCTCCTGCTTTGGCAAGTTCTGCAGACTTGAGTACGTAGTCATGATCCACCCGCACAAACCCTTCCTGTAAGCCCATACAAAATGTACAGTATGTACAAAAGGTTTTGTTTTTTTGTATGCAATTAACAAACTTTACCACAAAAAATGAACATGAAAATGTAAACTTGCAAAGGGTTCCCCACAAATGCATCGTTTACTAAAAACAGAAAGTTATTTTCTTTTAAAAATGTTTTGTTCATCAGCTGCTAAAGTGTCCTTTACTTGCATAGCCAATAGAGTTTTAGTTTGCATTTATTTTATGTCTCACCATGAAAAACATTTTTATTATATGAATATTGATCTTAATTGATCTTAATGACTTGTAATTAAGTTTTTATATTGCAACAAAGCAATGGACAATCAAACGTTTTGGCAACAAGCCTTCTTCAGTGAATCATATGGTATGATTCACTGAAGAAGGCTTGTCATTAAGAAGATACAGCGAGTGCGGATCTTTTATCTGAAAGTAATGTTACTGATCGATCTATGCACCCAAAACTAAAGTTGAGCGTAGGGCTGGACGATATGGCCAAAATTGATATCACGATATATTTCTTAATTTCGGTCGATACGATATAATTCCGATATCGATATGAACACTATTTATCTGAAATAGAAATCTTTTGTAACATTATAAATGCCTTTATCATCACTTTTGATCAATTTTAAGCATCCTTGCTAAATAAAAGTATTAATTTCTATAATTTATTTCCCAAAAAAATAATAAAAATTATACTGAATGGAATAGTGTATAATGTTACAAAAGCTTTTTATTTCAGATAAATGCTGATCTTTGGATCTTTCTATTCATCAAAGAATCCTGAAAAAAAATGTACTCAACTTTTTAAATATTGATAATCAGCAAATCAGCATATTAGAATGATTTCTGAAGATCATGTGACACTGAAGACTGGAGTAATGATGCTGAAAATTTACCTATGTATGATCACAGGAATAAATTACATTTTAAAATCTATTCAAATAGAAAGCAATTTTAAATAGTAAAAATATTTCAACATTTTACTGTTTTTGCTGTACTTTGGATCAAATAAATGCAGCCTTGATGAGCAGAAGAGACTTCTTT
>NW_015623463.1:468990-471411 GCF_001515625.1 Sinocyclocheilus rhinocerous | reverse complement strand
TTTGTGGCGGTCAGTTTTGATATTGTGGCGGGCGGCACAAATAAATCAATTTATGGGAAACACTGGCAATGTATATCGAAATATCGGAAATGTGTTTAAAAATCATATCACCGTTATTGAAAAAAATTATATCGCGATACATATTGATATTGAATTATTGTCCAGCCCTAGTTGAGCGCAGCGATTTTTATTTTTTTCGTGAGTGTTATACAAATATTGATGGGGGGGGGGAAACATATTCTTATATTTCTAAAGTTGAAATAACTAAGGTTCAGCAGAAAATCCTTCATGCATTTATACAGTTCACAAAATGATCACATCTGAAACATACAGCTCCTGCTTTGGCCTTGGTTGTTCCTAGACAGCAGTATCCAACATCATGGCCATGAAAAGCCTCAGCGTATTCGTCTAGCTTCTCAAAATCAACCACCTTTTGCACCTGACGAGAACAAGGAGGACAATAAACAGTCAGAATAAAATCATGAGAACATTTTTTTTTTATGCATTGCATTAAACAACAAAATATTAAACCTTGTGCTGTGCTGTCATTCTTTAAAAGGATAGTTCACCCAGAAATGAAAATTCAGTCTAAGGAAGTCAATGGTTATCATCAACATTGGTTACCAACATTTTATTTCAAAAGAAGAAAGAAATTCATACAGGTTTGACGTTTGGGACAACTTGAGAGTGAGTAAATGTTGACTGAATTTTCATTTTTGGGTGAGCTCCCCCTTTAAGCCACTTGATTTGATATTTGGTATGCAATGAAATTCATACATTTTTAAGCGCGAATAAGTGTCCAAACTTATTATGGGGTACTGTACATGGACACAATAACATTCTCAGACTCGACACATTACCAGATTTTCATAGGCTTTATCCTCAAAGGTTAACTGCCTTCGTCCAATGAGAGTGATCTTGGAGAAGATGTTGCGCTCGACTATTTCCTTCAGCAGGGCCTTTCCAGTCTCACCGGAAGCGCCGAGAATGAAGCACGTTCTGTTCTTCTGCCGGTAATTCTCCTCCATCGCGTTCAGATCCATTCTGTAATGAAGAAATGAGTGCATAAGCAACCGTTTGAATCTCGCAACATCACCATGACAGTGCAGAATTTGCACAGGTGCACTAAAATAAACAGGTGTATTATTCGTAATAACTGCTTCATGAGTTGATCCTCAACGCGGCGCTCGCACAAGGCTCACTGAACCTCATTCAAATCTCAGGCCGATTGTCTACTGTAATATCTGTAATACAGGTCTGGAATTGTTGAAATCCATTAATGCCAGTATTTGGTACCTGACATGCTAATGTAAATCCGCCTCAGAAATCTCTATCAAATGATTTTTAAACATCCTTATCCAGTATATATAATTACAATCAACTGTGATTTCATTGTCCATGCTGAGAAAAGTATGTAATACAGGTCTGGAATTGTTGAAATCCATTAATGCCAGTATTTGGTACCTGACATGCTAATGTAAATAAATCCGCCTCAGAAATCTCTATCAAATGATTTTTAAACATCCTTATCCAGTATATATAATTACAATCAACTGTGATTTCATTGTCCATGCTGAGAAAAGTATCGAATAGGGCCTACCACGTGACAATACAGTCGGTTCCAGCAAAGGTGTTGTTTGTTGACCTGACCTACGAACTCGAGAAATATTATAAGCAAATTTACTGAACTGAATTATTGCATTCAGCCACGTCCAGTCGACTTATTTCATGCATAGCCTACATGTTTTGACAATTTTTTTTAATTGTTGTTATTTGAGTCTTTATTTTATTCTTTATCTCTCTGATTCAAATTCTCCCTCTGTATTTTTTTTTTTATATTTGATGATGATATTTACCTAAATACAATAACGAGGGAAAATTGGTGTGGTCGTTCATAGACAGCTATGAGCGAGAATCAAAAAGATCACGTACTGCAGAAAAAACATATTGCCAGCACAGACAGGACAAATCAACAATATACTGACCATTATTGCATAGTAGGATACATAGTAGGCTAATAGAAGTGACAGTAGTGGTCTGTAATGAATACTTCACCTTGGGATCTCGTCAGTCTCTGAATTCTCCAGATAATTAAAAACAGCAGCGAGAGCCACAACAAAAACAGTGAAGAAGCTTAAGGTTTTACCCCAGTTACTATCAAATATATTCATGCCAAGCTCGATAAACAGAGGACTTTGGTAGTTGATAGTTGATACGCTGGAGCTTCTTCCTGTTATAGCGTCCACTGTTTCACACTGCGCTTGCGCAGAACGCCTACATAGAATGCTGCGTTACAGCTGTTTTGAAACGCATATGCACGAGCACGACTGCAGTTGGTTTTACTGGCACTTGAATCACTCCAGAGCGTGGAAGTCATCACACTGGATGCAACAAATGCCTCGTTTGTAATGGGTTTTAATG
>NW_015623463.1:460433-468910 GCF_001515625.1 Sinocyclocheilus rhinocerous | reverse complement strand
AACTATATTGTCACCCAAGCTCTAATCTGCTAAATGCGACTATAAGGGCATAAAGATATTAAGTTATTATAAACATTAACATCATGACTTTCTGTAAAGCTGCTTTAAAAAATTTATTGTGAACACATACAAATACATGGACAACAAAAGTACATAATCCTGATACAAAACATTATTTCTAGGCACAAGGATATCATCAACATAATGGCTTCTTCATGAAATGTAAAACTCTGTCAAATGAATTCGCAATGAAAACTCATTCAGTGTAGATAACAGGTGAGATGATTACTGGGGGAGAGTCTTGACCTTTATCCCCTTTACTAAACAGACAAAAATATAGATGGAGTTTCTCAGTGAAAGACTGACTAGTGAAAGAGCAGATATGAGATTTGGACTCCACATCATAGAAGGAGACCAGACCCTCCTCATAATCCACAAACACCCCCACCTTCTGTGGCTTCACTCTCAGAGAGAGATAAACACAGGGATCAGCACAAGCCCAATATTCATTCCCATTCCTCAGAGCCACAGCCCAGAACCCATCCTGAGGACTCACTCTGATCTTTCCCTTCCTGTTAATAGATTCTCTGGCCACTCCTAAATCCCACTTACTCTTTCCCTTCAGCTGCACCTCAAAATAAAATCTCCCTGAGGAGAATCCCTCTTTTCCCAGGACACCAGGATAGTGATCAAACCTCTCTGGATTGTTTGGGAGCTGTTGTTTAATGTCTCCATGTCTCAGTTGTTTCCCATCATTAGACAGGATGAGTTTTGGATGAGCTGTATCAGGATCCAGAGTCACATCCACTGAGAGAGAGATCAGAGAATATGAATCTTCACAATACAAAGATTTAGATGTGTTTAATATTTAACAAAAAATAGTTGGTACAAGTGATTATATGTTCAGCTGTCATATGTGTATCTGTGTCTCTGAATGTCAGAGAAAAGTACAAATGGCACATTTTACCTGTATAATGCTGCATCACCCTTAACACTGTGGAGGAAAATAATAATAAAACATCAACAAGGGTGGATAAACCAACATCCAAATGCTAGTTTGTTGTCACATAATTAATACTTTTATTTAGCAAAAATTAAAACAAACAAAAAATTGTGAGCAAAACTGTTTTCAACATTGATAATGATTAAATGTTTCTTGAGCACCAAACCAGCATAATAGAATTATGAGATATTATATTATACAACATATCATGAACGGTCATGTCACTCTGAAGACGGAAACAACAGCTGCTGAAAATTCAGCTTTGTCATCACAGGAATAAATTACTTTATAAAATGTATAAAAATAGAAAGCAGTCATTTTAAATTACAATAATATTTCACAATATTACATTTAACTGTATTGCTGATTAATTAAATGCAGCCTTGGTGAGCATTTGTGACCTCTGCAGCTATAATGTTTCCCTAGATAAAGCATGACTGCTGTCAAAAGAAATTTTGTGTGCTGTATTTACATTGACCTACCAGATTGATTGAGTTTCTGGTCTAAAGTTTCCTGCAGTTGAGTCAGAGCTCTCCTCAGAGTCTCCACACTCACATCAGTGTTCATACTGATCTCAGGCCAGTTCCTGGTGTGTGGAGGACTGCACAGGGATGGATCAATCTACAGCAGGAGAGAGGAGAAATCCCTCAGCGTGAGGAGTGTGAGTGTTGTCCTGTGATGAGAGCAGACAGAGAGACACTGACCTGTAGGAGCTGGAGGTGATCCTCAGTGTGTAAGAGATGATCCAGCTCAGTGTTTCTCATCTTGAGCTCAGTGATTTCCTGCTGCAGCTCTTGAATGAGCTCTTCATCCTGTTTCTCTGCTGTTTTCTGCTTCTCCTCCATCATCTCCAGCAGCTCAGCCTGACATCTTTTAATAGAGCGCATCAGATCACTAAAGAGCTCAACACTGGCTGCTTTCTCTCGCTCTTTGCTTTTCTGAAAAATACAGTATTACTTTCAAAAAATCTGATTTATTTTTTAAGGCAAATCAAAACATTACCCATCTAATATTCAATATCCTCTCACTTTTCTGAGTTCTGCTGAATGTTTGATGTCTTGCATCTTCTTGATTCTGTCCTGGATCATTTGTTGCACGTCTTTCTGTGTCTTCATCATATATGAGTCTATAGACAAACCGGAACACACAGACACATTTAATTAATTGTTATTAAAAACAGATTATTAAAGTATTTTTAATGTCGCTAGTTTCTCATACCTTCTTCTCTTTACTCTCCTCCTCTAGAGGAACAGTGTTGTGAGTCTTGTGGTCTCCATCAGTGCAAAACACACACACATACGTCTGATCATCTCTACAGAACAGCTCCAGAGGTCTCTAATGTTTCTGGCATATACAGTCCTTTATATTCTCCACAGGGTCCATCAGTTTGTGTTTCTTTAAGCTCAGGACTTTCTGATGAAGATCCAGGTGAGTTTCACAGTAAGAGATCTGACACACCAGACAGGACTTCAAGGCTTTCATCTTTGTTTCTTCACAGACATCACAGACAACTTCAGATTTTTCTGAGTCCAACATTTAGCACAAACTGGCTGGTGTTGTCAGATATTTGACTGTATTTCCATTTACACACTTTCAGGCATTTTTCAGTGGAGACTGGATCAGTCAACACTTCCAGATCCACAGAACTTGGAGACTCCTCATTTACAGCACCACTGGAGGATGTCAGAGCTGAAATGTGGATTTTATAATTTAATACAGTATTTTCTCCTGGATATGAACAGAAAAAAAGTTGTTAGAGTTAAATGTAAAGGGTTACATGTAAGAATGTAAATAGTTAAATTAAACATAGGTTAGGGTTAAATTAAGATAAATGCATTATGTCAATTATACTCAAATGTTATTTCAAATATTTCAAATGAGATAAACGTATGCAATTCTTACACATTAATATATCAGTAAATAAAATCGATACTTTACAGTATAGTACAAGTACAAGTACAGTACAAGAACTGAAGGTGGCATCTTATTATTACTTTTTTTGTAGTGAAATCTTTATCTATGGCAAATGTTATATTTTTCATATCACATATTTATCTCATATTTTCACATTTGCATTCCGTATGTCACAATTGCAACTCCATACAATTGCACCTTTGAATATACCATTATTACTATTTATTGACTCAATCAACATTTAAAATTGAGATAAAAGTATGTAAACTCTACACAGTTATTTAGTCCAAGAACTGAAAGTTACAATAAACAGCATCTAATTCTTTTTTTTATCTTTATCTATGGCAAATGTATTTTTATGTTTTTCATGTTACATATTAATCTCATATTTTCACATTTATATTTAATCTCACAATTGCAGCTTTATTTCTCATTTGACTTTATACCTCACAGTGTGAAATGATTTCATATGTTAAACTTTATCACACAATTTAAGGTGTTTTGTCTTTCTCTTTTGTTTACTTAGAGACTGAATAGAGAGACGGAAAAAAAAAGAAAGAGGGATTTTTTTGAGAGCTATTTTGTCCTAATTAAAAACATTATGCAAACTATTTTTAACAAAATAATTAATATTTCAATTGATAATTATTACTTCTAAAAAATATATATGTTGTCACATCACTGGCCTAGATTAATGAAGTAGTTTTGTTCTACATGATGTGTTGCTACATGATGTTTTTTCTTTTAGTTTTCTTAAGAAAATGTTATGCCAAAATTCTACTCACTTTATCACTCTGTCCTGAAATCAGGCCATTTCTACAATGGCACCTGTAACCAAAAGCGCTCCTGTGTGATGCCTTATTCTCACCAGGAGGTGTCAGTGTAAACCCAAGATCTCTGAACTCTGTTTTTCCCCTTGCAGCACTATGTAACTTTTGGCGCTCTAGCGGTTAATAAACAGAACTGCACACATTCCGCTGAAGAACTTTCCAACCGGAGCTACTTCTCTAAGTTTATGTCTATGGCGATTCACGCATGTATGTGTTACTCCGCAGCGGTGACGACCCGACCAGGCTACAATAGTCCAAATATAAGTACTTATTATAAGTGTACCGTAGTGATTTGGAATAAGACAAAAACGCTGTTTGGAAGATGAATTCATGGTGTACTCGCTCATTATATACATTTTGCAAATTTTGAACAGAAAAAAGTTACATAGTGCTGCTTTAAAGCACAGATGAAACTTGCCCCATAAGACTAGCAATGCGCTACTGCTAAATTTTGTTTTTCATGCATTGCCTTATGATCACAATGGCTGCATTTATTTGATTTAAAATATTGGTAAAATCTGTTAAATATTAAAACAACTATTTAAAACAAACTGTTTTGTATGTTAATATTTTTTTTAAATGTAATTTATTCCTGTGATGCAAAGCTGAGTTTTCCGCATCATTACTCCAGTCTTCAGTGTCACATGATCCTTCAGAAATCATTCTAATATGCTGATTTGTTGCTAAGGAAACATTTATTATCATCAATATTAAAAACAGTTGTGCTGCTTAATATTTTTGTGGAAACAGTGATACTTTCCCCCCTCAAAATAACAAATTTTAAGAACAGTATTTGAATTAGTAAAGAAATTTGTGTTACAAAATATTTAAATTATTATTGTATTTATAAAAAAACAAAAAAACGTCCTTACCCCAAACGTTTAAACAGCAGTTTATGAAGTCAGTTACTCAGGTAAAGTTAGATCTCACCTGTCTTAGGGTGTACGCTGAAGGGGCTCTTCAGTAAGTGGTTGACTCCTTTACTGACGTTGACATCCAGTCGCGGGTAACAGTACTGCAGCATGATCTCCTTATCGAAGTACTGACCACCCTTCCTACTATTGGACTTCACAATGATTTTCATTTTTCATGTGCGTACATGAAAAATTAAAATCATAGGAAACTGAATTACCTTCCCTGGTGAAAGATTTCATTTATTGCACTATAACTGTGACCTGCTTAATAATGAAAAGCAACTTCTTTAAAGCAGCACTATGTAACTTTTGGCGCTCTAGCGGTTAATAAACAGAACTGCACACATCCCGCGGAAGAACATTCCAACCGGAGCTACTTCTCTAAGTTTATGTCTCTGGCGATTCACGCAGGTATGTGTTACTCCGCAGCGGTGACGACCCGACCAGGCTACAATAGTCCAAATATAAGTACTTATTATAAGTGTACCGTAGTGATTTGGAATAAGACAAAAACGCTGTTTGGAAGATGAATTCATGGTGTACTCGCTCATTATATACATTTTGCAAATTTTGAACAGAAAAAAGTTACATAGTGCTGCTTTAATACTTGGGGCCCCTGCATTCAGAAGATGGGCTCTTGCCTGCCACTAATCTAATACTGGTGCTTTTGATGATGAAATACATTCAATAACAGTTATCTCTTTCTGTTTAAGGTTTCATTTGTGCTTAATTCCTGTAAAGCTGTGGAAAGGCTTTCATACCAAAAAAGTACAATTCACAAATGAACATATTTTAACAATATCACTAGAGGAAAGCATGATTCAAGTCTTCAAATGGAGCAAAACTGCACCATACTGTATCATTAAACATATCGAAGTTGTGAATTAAACCGTTTCCTCTACAGCCAATGAGGCCACACCATATGCTCCAATCCTTTAAAGCAGATTTTATTGTCCAACTGTTTAAATTCCACCTCTTGTTCAAACGTTTGTTGGCCGCTGGAATGAATAGACCCATATGTCAGCTGACAATCCTCTTTCAGATGTTACTGAACAAATGCAGTGGAGATTTATAGAAGGCTATTGATATCAGCTTTCATTATTCCTTCTTTAAAATGATTAGAGAAAATAGCTTTTTCTTAAGGACAGCAGAATGTTTTTGCTTAAGTTTGTCATGTCCAATAAACCGTATTTTAATACATGCAGACACTGAGTACATTCTTCGACTACTCTTGTAGAATTAAATTACTGTAAAGCTCAAGAAAGGAAGTGTTATTCAGAAAGCAACCTACAGTGCATCTGGATCTGCCTGTGCAATGAATGAATTTTCCCTGCTGATTTTTTTTTTACTTTAAACCTCGCTCTGAAAAGCTGCTCTTTTTCTATTATTGAGCTTAAACCAATCTCATCGAGGAGAGGGAAGAATGACAAAATGCGTCATGAATGAATCCACATCCCCCTCGCCGCTTAAGACAAAAGGCTTCGATCTTGCTGTCCTGTCGGTAACAGGGCGACCGCGGTGAGCTCTGGAGATGCCGGCGGAGTATAGTCTGTTAATTACCACTGAGTGGAATCAAAATAGCCTCCTATTGTCCCGTCTTAGTGGGGGTTTATGGCAGCCTGCGGAGGAGAGATGGCTTTGTGTAGGCCGCTGTCATACACACATGTTGAGTCATTGTGGCCTGACTTCGATCGGATGAACATATGTAGGAAATGCGATTGAGGCCATGCTGAATTTCAGGGGAGGGTTGTCATTCACAGTGTCATTAAAAACACTTTTTAAAGCCATACTGTTAAATGTCAAAACAGCTTGATATGTGGACGTGAATTCTTGAAGTCATACATTTGACTTCTATGATGATTCTAAGAAATAGAAGGTAAGTGTTTACAGATAAACACTAGCTAGTGGTAACTTAAGCGTATGTAAGTGCATTTAACTTTTTAACATCTTTTGACTGACGACTGTCTTTACAGGTGGCACATTCAAAAAGGTTATTTAAAGCCGTGCCAAACAAACATAAATAATGAATGAATGAATGAATAATACTGTTACAATGAAAACAAATTAATAAATAAATAATAAATAAATAAATGCTTGAATGAATTAGTTAATGAATGCAAAATGGCCGTGCCAAACAAACATAAATAATGAATGAATGAATGAATAATACTGTTACAATGAAAACAAATTAATAAATAAATAAATGCTTGAATGAATTAGTTAATGAATGCAAAATTAAGCTTATTGATTTTAAATGTTTTGCTGTTGACAATTTTTAAAAAACTAGAATTAAGTTTTAAATTAAATTTTCAATTTTTAAAAACTAGAATTTAAAGTAAAATGTATTTAAATCACAACAGAAAGTTTGAATGTCTATTATACAGTTGGTTCCAAAAAACCCTTACATGAATGAATGAATGAATGAATGAAAAAAGTAGGTCTATAGGTCAATTTTGGCATGCTTTGTTGTTAAAGAAATATTTTTCTTTTTATATAAATTTAAATTTAAATTTATGTAAAATGTGTTATACCATGGGTTCTAAAAGTTTATGATCACGAGTAAAAATGCAAAAAAGTATCTGTTATTTTAAAAATTAATTATAAAAAATATATAACCAGCAAAACTATTTGAGTGAAAAGTGAATATACATATATATATGGTCTCTCTTTTGTTTTATTGACAGCAGCACTTGAAAACCTGAATAGTGATCTTGAAATTAGTGACCTAGATATTTCATATTCATGTTATGCTATAACATTTGTTTAAAATGTTTTGAAACCCTAAAACCTAGTTTATTTCTAGGTTTAAATTAGATTATCTCAAAATATTTCATGTAGCATTTTCACAGCAAAAGTATCCAAATGTTTTAACCATAAGATCTTTAAGTTAAAAAATGGATGTCTAATCCAGAATCCACAGAACCAGGAGGCCTAATGCCCCACTGCAGTGCAATATGTCCCATATCCTGGCCAATTGAAACCTGCCCACTGACACAGAGGGCTTAGCCAGCAGAGCCACTGACTCTTGAGTGTGATGCTAATGATGGCCATTAATGGAGCCTGACAGCACAGTCTGCTCCTCATTGTAGCACCTTTGCAGAATCTGCAGCTTGCAAGGGGCCAAAGAGGAGGCGGGCGGCTCGGGACTTCAGGATGAATCAAGTGGCAAGTGGAGGTTTCAAGAACAGAACCGGGGAGCTGCCACAGAGGGACTGCGGATTGCAGGCCGATCCCAGCTGATCCCCGGGTGAGGATTAGCTTAATTAGAGCTCAATACCCTTTACAGTCAAAAGCAACTGTCAGTTACTGTCAAAAAAGCACTGTCCAATAATGTGGGCTTAATTCTTCAGTGGTCCCACAGGTGCAGGAATCACAGGCGTCACAATCCCTGAGCTGAACAGGACTGACATCATTAGACTTGACTGTTTGCCTTGTTATATATTTTTTATTTGCATGTCAGATAATCTTAACATTGGCTTGCCCAACGCCCTATGACTCATATCAGACCAAGATCTGGAATGGATTTTATTATATTTGTTCGTTTTTATTTATTTATTTGAAGAATGTTGTATTTTACATCATATTTTGACATGATGAGAGTAATCAATATATAATCAGAAAACAGAATAGGTAGTGAGTGTTTTGTATTATTCATTTTGCACAATCTTTAATTGATGTCATTTAAATGTATTTATATTTATTTAGAAACTTTAATTCAAAAACAAATTTATTATATTGAATTATATTATTATAAAATATGACAATAAATTTATTAGAATTTCTTTATTCTATTAGATATTATTACACACACACACA
>NW_015623463.1:451292-459940 GCF_001515625.1 Sinocyclocheilus rhinocerous | reverse complement strand
TATATATACAGTATATATATATACACACAGTATATATATATATAAATTATTTAATTAGTTTTAAAACGTTTTAAAGTTTTTAAATAGAAATTAGTTCATATTTATTTATTACAATTTTACATTACAAGCAATATATAGTAAAAAAAAAAAATGTCCTATTTCCCATGTACAGTATTGCTGTATAATATTCCTTATTCATCCATTTTTAATGTGGACATCATTTAGGTTTGGGGAAAATGGCTCTTTTGCACAGTTTTTGTGTAGTCAATTGCATAACTAAACAACTTCATCATTACTCGTTACACAGGTCTCGGACTGAGTCTCTGTGCTGGCAGAGTGGCCGATCCAGGTTTAGTATCAGTGCAGCTCAGCTCGGCTTTGTGGCCCAAATGCCCTCAGCTAAGCTGGTCTCAGACCTGCTTTGACCAGGCTTCCTGCCAACTCATCCAAAACAATGGCGTAATTAAATAAGCAAACAGATTAGAGCAGCCTGACACATGGGCTTAATTCTTCAGTGGTCCCACAGGTGCAGGAATCACAGGCGTCACAATCCCTGAGCTGAACAGGACTGACATCATTAGACTTGACCGTTTGCCTTGTTATATATTTTTTATTTGCATGTCAGATAATCTTAACATTGGCTTGCCCAACGCCCTATGACTCATATCAGACCAAGATCTGGAATGGATTTTATTATATTTGTTCGTTTTTATTTATTTATTTGAAGAATGTTGTATTTTACATCATATTTTGACATGATGAGAGTAATCAATATATAATCAGAAAACAGAATAGGTAGTGAGTGTTTTGTATTATTCATTTTGCACAATCTTTAATTGATGTCATTTAAATGTATTTATATTTATTTAGAAACTTTAATTCAAAAACAAATTTATTATATTGAATTATATTATTATAAAATATGACAATAAATTTATTAGAATTTCTTTATTCTATTAGATATTATTACACACACACACACATATACACACACACACACGTATTTCTCTGCTTCTGTATAGTGTATATTAGTGTATATTTCCTTGCAATGTCTTATAATAAATATTAAACAATGTATGTATTGTTTAAACATTTTTAATAATGCTTGTAATAATAAACATGAATATGAATATGATCGTTACACAGGTCTCGGACTGAGTCTCTGTGCTGGCAGAGTGGCCGATCCAGGCTTAGTATCAGTGCAGCTCAGCTCGGCTTTGTGGCCCAAATGCCCTCAGCTAAGCTGGTCTCAGACCTGCTTTGACCAGGCTTCCTGCCAACTCATCCAAAACAATGGCGTAATTAAATAAGCAAACAGATTAGAGCAGCCTGACACAGAGGGAGATGGGAGCATAGATGAGGCCCCTGCCAGGCCACAGCAGGTTCAGTTAATACTTGGAAATGCATTAGCACATCTGTCCGGCATGCTGTGTTAAGCACAGATATGTTAGCTTACAATGGGAGGAGAGGGTGAAGTGTATTACAGCGCAGGGCTGGTCAAAGTTTTCTTGTAGGGGCGGCTTCATCAACTGAATTTACATTGAGTTATTTTCTGCTATGGGGGAGGTACATGAAAATGTTCATCTTAAAAAAAGTTTTCACATTTTCCACAGTTAGTTAATTGAAAATGGCTGTACACTCTCAGAAAAAAAAAACTTTTCCCTGAACCAGTACCTTTTTAAAAGTTACATCTTTGCAACCTTATTTACCCCTAGAGGGTACATATTTTTACCTTAAAGCTACCGCACCAGTGAGAGCATTTAAAAAATATATAAATAGCTAAGATAGATAGATAATATAAATATATATATATATAAATTATACTACAAATTTACGTGAAAAAATGAAGTGAAAAATTTCTTAGTATTTGATATGTCCCTTTTTAAATAAATATTTTAATAACATTTAAAAAATATATAATTTATGAATTATACTCAAATATTAATTATAAATATAATAATTCTACATATATTTTTCAGATATACTATAAATAAATAAATAAGTGAACAAAGTACTATATATAAAAAATATAGTGAAATATAATAGAATGTAAATAATAAAACGCAAATAAAATAATACAAATCAATCACATCCATACATCATGAGTAAAAAAAAAAAAAGGTCAGGCTGTGAATCTGAAGGAAAAATGCAAAACCAGAGTAATACATATGCATAACATGCAAATGCATCACATAGGAATCCAGAGATCTGATGTGTCAGTGACATAATCTGGATCAGTAATGAGGGAATAAATGCTCAGTATCCAAAATAAGCCATTTGTTAAACACTCACCATCTGAGATACAATAAAAATTATGGTTCTTTCTCTATTATTTGCAGCATCCTAACAAACGCTGTGTGTGGTTCTTTGAAGAAAAGTTGCTCATGTTACAACAGATCTTCGGTTTTGTTAGTAAAGGAAAAATGAAGCGCCCCTGTCAGGTAATACAAGATGGATTCAAATGCGAGGTTAGATGGTAATTTATTAAACGTGAACAAAACAAGCAAAGTCACAGCAAACAGATGGTCGTGGATGCAGTGATGACAGGCCTCCTCGGTAACGCTAGGCTGCAGTGAGCAAGATGCACAAATCCTCAACCAATGAGACAACGAGTGGAAACCAGTCCAATAATCCCGAACAACGGTCAGTAAATCCACCAGAGAGCAGGAATCAGGAACCGAGCAGCACATGAGACACTGAAACGAAAACAGACATGAGACAACGATCTGACAAAGACAAGACCAAACGCTGAGACTGATATAGGGCAGCTGACGAGCCACACAGACAGATAGACAGACAGATAGATAGATAGATAGATAGATAGATAGATAGAACTTGGGAGGTTTTTATGGCTTGGGAGATTCCCAGATTTTCCCAAGTGAAAATGTAAGCACTGAGCCTTTTGTTTTCTATGAAATGCTATAATAAGAGAAAGCTTCTTATAGCGGATATCTATGTTTGATTTAGGTTTTCTCCATCAGATCTGTTTGCAGACTTCAAATCTCCCTTTTGTCGCACGTCTGGACTATCCTACTGACTTCTTTGAACTGCCGATGTTCTCTGAGGTTCAGCTCTGTGTGCACCTCAACCTCTCGTCTAGAAACATGCTAAGTCGCTAACCTCGACACTCTTTCCCACGTCAGTCACGACTGATTTGAGCGAGAATGGTTTCTCAGTTTTACTTACAAAATTGATATTATGCCAAAATTCATACTAAACAAACCTCATGAGCATGAGCAATTACGAAACAAGATCTTATTCAACAAAAGGTGGAATCAGCATCTTCTAGGTCTTCATTGGCCTCTCAGTAGGACTTTGGCTTTAAGAGCCTCATTAAGATGATCCAAAGTAGCCCAGAGTGTGGACTCTGAACCAAGCGGAGGATCATATCAGACCCACCACAGCCCTGAGATTTCTCCTTGCCAAAGAACAAACACAACTACAAATGGCCAGGCTGCAAGCACAATGCCACAGTGAAAGGAATCAAATTAGCTGAAGGCTAACAACAATTTACCAACACCTGTATTAGTGTGCTAGCTCTGCAGGGAGCTGAGTTGAACAAGCGCTAATCCCTATAAACCCTACAGTACTCCTCCTACCAAATCAGCATTTGCATATTCTCCATTTATTGGTTGATGAGGAAGGTTTGCAGGGATTGGGCTCGTTTCATTCCTCCACACTCTCACTCTCGCTGCCTGGGTGGTTCGATGATTATCTACAAGCCGTGTTAGTGAGAGCGAGGGCCGTGTGTGTGTTAGAGATTAGCAGGCATTAGAAGATTCTTTCACCCCCGTGACTGAACCTAATTGGAGAGGTGGAGAAGATGGGCAAGTCATTAGCCCGAGATGTTTGCTTAGGAGTCGACCGACTGTGATGTTCAGTCTCACGATGGTTTCTGTTCGCCATTTCTTTTTAGAATGAAAGAAAGATGCCGCAACAAGAATGGGATGGAAACTTTTTTTTACAAATCTTATTCGGATGGATACGAATCAGAGGAAAAGAGGATGATGTTGGGCTGCTGGGAGAAAATCTTTTGGATGATGGACAAAAATTGGTGCATGAGTTCATCTGGCATACACTTTTGACCACAGTATTTATTTAGGGTATAAGCCAAAAGTTGGAGGAAATACATGCATATGCTATAACATTATGAAGGTGTAATGGCCATAGAAAGTTTTTGTAGTTTTCAGTAATCTGTGAGACCTGGTTCACCCTTACTTGAGACTGAACCTTCAACCTTTACATTGTTCCTATCAATGTCAATACAGGAGATATATCACAAATGGTTCTTAAAGGGATAGTTCACTCAAAATGACAATTCGGTCATTGTCTTCTCATCCCGATGTCATTCCAAACATGTATAAATTGTTTACTTCTGTGGATCACCATAGGGTAAAGGATATAGAAATTGCTATATGGTGAAAGTAAATGGGGACTGGGACTGCAAGCTCCAAAAAGCACCATAAAACATCATCAAAGTAGTAGATGTGCCATACATGATGGACAGACTGAAAAACAAAGTCACAGAAAGTGAATAAGTTATTCAAGTTTGATTGACAAAGTTTTTTTTTAAAGTTATATTTATGGGCTTTTTGTGCCTTTTATTTTGAAAGAACAGTGGAGAGACGACATGAAAGTGTTGGGTGGAGAGAGGGAAGCGGGATCAGCAAAGGACCTTGAGGGTTCAAAGTAATAATAATAAATCAATTGATTAATAAATCAAATTAAATTAACACACATTAAAATAGAAAACAATTATTTTAAATTGTAATAATATTTCACAATAATCCTTTTTTACTATATATTATCATTTTATGGGGAGCATAAGAAACTTTCAAAAACACTTAAAAAATCTTACTGATCCTAAAAAGGGTATACTGCATGTATATAAGAAATCTAACATTCTTCAAAGCATTTCAGGCAATACTGACAGGATTTATTCTATGCATGCGTAGGGTAAGAAAACATGGTGATGATTTTATGTAAGATATGACAGCATAGTAAGATCAAGAGAGTAAGATCAAGGTTTCCCTTTTCACTTATATCATCTGGACATTGATATGTTGCCAGGTAATAAAAGTGAGACAGAGAAAATGGTCTGTCCTCGTGCTTTCATCTCTCATGCGCTGTCTGCAGTTTTGACATCAGTGTCCCAAACCTTGAGCCACTGCTGGCAAGATCTGCATCCTCACAGGAGCTCAGAAGGCCCGACAGTACGGTTTAGTCTGATTTTGATTTTAAGTGAGCATCAGATCAGATGTCAACGGCTATTCCCACAGGCTGCAACCCTGTCAGATACCCCTCTGTGCCAATTAGTCAAGAGAAAGGACGAAAGACAGCGACAGGCATTGGAGGGGGAGTACGGCAGAAGCTGCGCTGCTGGGGCACTAAAGCCCACCGGTGCAGGGGCTAATGGCTAATCAGAGAGGGACTTGCTCTCCTCAGAGTGGCTGGATTTGCTACGTCCTTTTGGGGATAGCTGTCCTGAGAGACCGCAAGTGTGGAACATGGTGAGACGCTAAATGGTGGCTGTTGAGTTAGATATTAGTCTGATCTTGGGAGAGATTGACCAGAGTTTTGACAGGACAAGTAAACATGTTATATACTTTATTATTAAAACTATAAATGTTGTTGCAAACTGTATGTTTTTAAGTTCTGAGAATGTTTCGCATGGTTTTCAAAAATATATTTTTTTAAATTTAAGAATGTGTAGAATGTGCAGAAACATGTCTTATATAAATGTTCAATGTTTGGTGTATAAAACAGGTCCGGTCCACCCGTATACTGTATGCCACCTTTGACAGTGGTTCTCAACTGGTGGGTTGCAGCCCATAAATTGGATTGCAGATCGATTAGGGTCATGAGCAGCAGGGGAAAAAATGCAAATATGTAAATAATAAAATGCAACTAACCATATAATCGTGGATCATTAGGATATCAAAATAAATTAAGGAACAAACAATTCCCATATATTTAGTTTTTAACGTCTGGGCATCTAATTTTCCAAAGATAACACTATTTTTGCAAAAAAAAATCATTTGTCATTTTGTCATCTGTTGTCATAATTTTTGCATTTACAAAATTGTACATTTTCCTATTCCGCCAATGCTGTGTTAAAAAAAATTGCATATTGTTAGGCCTACACAGTTGAAGGTAATATTAGTATATGTTGTATTAGAAAGTTTTGTTCGGTACTTTGTCACCACTTGATGGCCAAAATAAATTCTGGTTCCTGAACTAAAACCAGCTGAGAAGCACGGTATAATTTACACTACCATTCACAAATTGACTGCTACTATTTTATTAAAGAAGTCTCTTATGCTTACCAAGGTTATTAATTGATAAATACAGTATTTACAATTTTAAATAATAAAAATAAATAATAAAACTACAGCATTTTTACCATTTAAAATAACTATTTTCTATTTTAATAAATTTTCAAATGTAATCTTGTGGAAACCAGGACACATTTTTTTTCAGGATACTTTGATGACTAGAAAGTTAAAAAGAACTGCATTTATTTGAAATACATTGTTTGTGACAATGTAAAAGTCTTTATTGTCACTTTTGATCAATTTAATGCATCCTTGCTAAATATTATTAAAAAAAATACTGATCCCAAGAACAGTAGTGTACTTGTATGAGTAAATACAATAATTAAGCACATAATACATAGTATAAATAAATTAATGGATTAGATTTCAAATTGGTTGGTTACTAGCAAAACAGGCCTAAATACACTTTATTTAGGTCCAGTTCTCACCATTAACAAAACTTTTGCCTCAATAACTCCTAATTTGCTGCTTATTAATAGTTAGTAAGGTAGTTTAGGTATTGGGTAGGATTAGAGATGTAGAATATGGCCATGCAGAATATGTGCTTTATAAGTACTAATAAACAGCCAATATGTTAATAATGGGCCTTTTAATAAGCAACTAGTTAATAGTGAGAATTGGTCCTTATACTAAAGTGTTACTAAATAATTACTAAAATAAAATGAATTTAAATCAAATAAAATAGAAAATAAAATAAAATATTGAATCAAAAACACGGTCATTAGAAACCTCTTATAAAATGAATATGATTCAGTGTCAGATTGGGAGACATTTAATCTCCCTTTGAAGCAGAGGTGAGATGATGTCAAGCAAATAAAGGGTGTTTATTATAACCTGTCATGACAAGGAAACACTAACCGTGACGGATGACCCATAAGAACTCACACACACACACACACACACAGGCTTTAAACAGTCCTCTGATCTCAGCGTTATTGATCGTTTCATTATGTCTTTTTGCTTTTTCCGTGACGACCATTCAATCTTCGCTGTCATCTTCTTTTGAACCCTGCGCTCGGGGAGGAGCGGGATGGAAAGTGATGGGTAAAAACGGGACAGAGAGCCGGGGTGCTAGCGGTTGGGGGGAGCGGGACACCGTCTGTCACTGCCATCGTGGTTGTGAACGAGTGTGTATTCGAAAAATGAGTAGAGCAGGTGGTGTGACTAAGCAGAGCCTGGTGCAAATGGGCCGTGCGTATATGTGTGTGTGTGGAGTGATGAGACAGGGGTGTCACCTCTTGCTCTTCCGAATAGAGAGGCCCAACACACCCACCCAACTGTTTGGCATTCAGAAGCGTCCACCTCTTTTTTTGCCTCTCTCTTTTCTTTTAGTCCTCCCTTTCTTGCCTTCATAATGCATTGTTAACAAAACAGTTTACCAGGCTCGGCTGGTACATTATCCAGCAGGCCTCTGGAGATGCTGTGATTTAGGCAAATGGATTCAGAGAGAGGTGTGGCCGTGGCGTCTTAACAAAACGCCACATGAGTCGAGACTGAATCTTCTCTCTTCTGCCCTATTTAGTCTCCTCCATACATTAAATAGCAATTAGGCTCTGTATGTGTGCAGTGTGCTGAAGGGAGAAGAGCCACTATGATCTCACTGCATATGCATGAATGAGCCATACTCATCACCTCACATGATCTCCTCTGAGCATTATGAGACCTATACTTGGCTTTCATAGAGGGCAGAGGTAGATCATGTCTTTAAATAACAATTTCTACGGTTCAGCCCAGTGTATGAAATTTAAAATAATGTCTTAGAGAGTCAATGAGATGGTGAGGTAGTAGAAGTTGACTGCCCTATCTGATCAAATTCAGTCTTTTTTCCCCTTTTTTTTTATAATCCAGTGATATATTAATTCTTAAAATCATATACTACAAAGGTTTAGCATTTGAAAAATCTTTTTTTATGATTGCTCTAAACCATTTTACATAACAGATGTTTACATATTTTCCACAAAACAAGAAAAAATTTAATATACAGAAATAATAGAATATATGTAAATATCAGTTATGTGGAATACCTTTTGTCAGTACTAAAAAAAAGAAAATTATATATATTAGTGCCGTCAAACGATTAATCGCAATTAATCGCATCCAAAATTAAAGTTTTTGCTTGCATAAAATATGTATGTGTACTGTGTTTATTATGTATATATAAATACACACACATACAGTATATATTTTGAAAATATTTACTTGTATATACATTTATATTATTATATTTTATATTATATATAAATATATTTAATATCTAAACATATTTTTCTTAAATATATACATGCAAGTGTGTGTATTAATATATACATAATA
>NW_015623463.1:450756-450956 GCF_001515625.1 Sinocyclocheilus rhinocerous | reverse complement strand
TTTTAACATTCTTCTTTGGTAACTGATCAAGCAGACTTGCTGGAATATTATATCTTTAAAAAACCATAACATGTCTTCTAAGCAAAGAGTAATTGCTGAATTTGTTAAGTTTCAGAGGGTTTGTACTCATTTATGCTGTGCACTGTATATACACAGTATATATATATATATATATATATATAAATGGTGGTCGCACCAGA
>NW_015623463.1:431007-446916 GCF_001515625.1 Sinocyclocheilus rhinocerous | reverse complement strand
CATTGGTTGGTTGGCCGAAACAATGATTACACAAATTTTTTTTTTTTAAATATAATAGTTTATTGAACCTATAAATATATTTTAATGAAATATAAATAAAAAATCTAAAAAAATAAAAAAATATTTGCTAATGTGTTTTTGACTATCAGTAATAATTGTAATTTGAAAAATTTTCACATTTACATTGGTTGGCCGAAACAATGATTACACAAATTTTTTTTTTTTAAATATAATAGTTTATTGAACCTATAAATATATTTTAATGAAATATAAATAAAAAATCTAAAAAAATAAAAAAATATTTGCTAATGTGTTTTTTGTTGACTATCATATTTATTACATTTTAACCTGATTGTTCTACAAAATGATGTATGGATAATTACGAAAACCTTGGTTCAGTCCACTAAGTGTTCATATTGAAATATACTAACAATATAAATGTCACGCCCATGGACAGTTTGTGTGTGTTTTGCTCCCCGTGACCCAGTTTCTCTTTCTTGTTGATTGTGTTAATTTGATTCCAGGTGTGTCTCCTTAGTCCCCTCGATTAGTCCCTCGTTTTCCTGTGTTTATAAGCCCCAGTCCGTTCAGTTAGTGTTTGTCGGATCTACTGGTTATGTTTGTGTGTCATTCCTCGTTCCTGTTGTGGATTTACCACTGGGATTGTTCATTAAAAGACTGTGTAACGCTTCATTGCGTCTTCTGCGCTCCTTCCCTCCGGCACAGCCGTGACAGAAGACCCGACCAAAAAACAGTTACCTCCGTGTTTCCCTCCGTTTTTGTTTCCGTTTTTTACCCAGTGTTTTTTGTTTCTGTTGTTCCCTTATGGATCCCCTCGCCCGCCCTGAATACCACCTCCTCCTGCTGGAGCAGGGGGAGCGTTCGCTCGAGGACCATACCAGACTGTTTCTGGTCCTCGCCGAACTGACCAGCTATCCGGACGATGCGCTAGCCAGCCTGAACACCGCGTGCAGAGCGCCGTCAACCGAAGATTGCCCTCGAGCAGATTTCGCCGCCTTCGTGTAGTAAATTCTGGCGAGAAATGGATCGTTATTCACCATCTGCCCCATGAATGATCTCACCGGATCCACTCCTGACCCAGTGCCCAGCCCACCAACTCCCCGCTGCGTGGAGTGCATGCCCGAGCGACCACCGCTGACGGAGAGCCCGAGCTTGCCTCGGCCGACGAGCCGTTGCCATGGAGCCGGAGCTGCAAGTGACGTCAGTCAAGGTGCGAGAGCCGGCAACAGAGCCCGCCACGAGGGAGAATGCTGCCGACAGAGAGCACCGTGGCTGAGGGTGAGCTGATTATACATCTGGGACTGCTGGACTTTGAGGAGGACCTTATAGACTGGAAAACAGAGATGGAAGCCGACTTGCCCCCTCTCCTCTCTCCTTCGTCCCCGCTGGTCCCGTCCAGCCCTGAGTGGGCTCCCATTTCCCAGTCCAGTAGAGGGAGGGCTCCAGTCCCCGAGTTTAGCCCAGAGAGGGCTCCAGTCCCCGAGTTTAGCCTTGAGAAAGTTCCTGCTCCCATGTCCAGCCCAGAGGAGCCTCCTGTTCCCACGTCCAGCCCTGAGAGGGCTCCTGGTCCCAAGTTAAGCCCGGAGGCTCACAAATGCCTGCCCTCTCACCCGCTTCTGCCTCCTCCACTGCTGTCATCTGGCAGCCCCTCTACTCGCCCTCAGCCCACCATCAGCACGGTGCGAGCTCCAAGGGACTGCCATCCTTCAGCGTCGCCGTGGCTGGAGTCTCCCTTGACTTCGCCTCCAGCCTAAGCCCCGGACTCTGCCTCGGACCGTGGACCCGTTGGCACCACCATGGCTCCTAGCTCCCTCTCCGCCGTGGCCCGGCAGTCCACTAGTTCCGCCGGGCTCCCTCGTCCCTCTAGCTCCGCCTTGGTCTGATGTCGACCATCCTGCGCCTCGGGACTCCACTCCTCCAGCTGTGCCTCTTCCCTGCGACTCCGTCAGGTTCCTTCATCCCTTCGGCTCCTCCTCAGTGCTCTGTCGCTCCGGCTCCACTGTGGCCTTTCGGATACCCTCCTCCGTGTCAGTCACCGGCACCATCTGCTCTGCCTTGGCCCTCCGGATCCTCCCCGTCGCCCTGGCTCACCGGCTCTCCATCTCCGCCTCGGGCTCCTCCTCCACCTGCTCCGCCGCCGTCGGTCGGCCCCCTGAAGTTGTCGGCCCTTCCTCCTCCATGGCTCCTCCCTCCGCGATATGTCACACCCATGGACTGTTTGTGTGTGTTTTGCTCCCCGTGACCCAGTTTCTCCCTCTTGTTGATTGTGTTCATTTGATTCCAGGTGTGTCTCCTTAGTCCCCTCGATTAGTCCCTCATTTTCCTGTGTTTATAAGCCCCAGTCCGTTCAGTTAGTGTTTGTCGGGTCTACTGGTTATGTTCGTGTGTCATTCCTCGTTCCTGTTGTGGATTTACCTCTGTGATTGTTCATTAAAAGACTGTGTAACGCTTCTCCGTTCTCTCTGTCAAAAGGTTATTGCAAGTTTAGCAAAATAGACAAACCTTCACAAACACTGCCAAAGGTCAAAACCTGCTACCCTTAGGAGCTATTTCTGCCCAATCTGAGCCTTAAAAATGTTGAATCAGTCACAATTATTTCTGACTATGTCCAAACCCGTAATTTAGATGTTACCACATCATTTAACTGTCAAAGAGAATAGTTTGTTGGCTAAAGAGAAAAACAAAAGTACGCAGTCCGAGTTCTTAAGACAAACATGTGCCGCTGATGCTTATAAAACCGGGCCAGTGGTGTACAAAGATGTCATAAAAAGTCTTTTAAAATCACAGGCACAATATAAAAGCCTTGAATGCCTCCAACTGAGCTGCCACCCTCAGCGGACACACTTCACCATAGCCACCGTGCTTTCCACGTCAGCGTGACCTTTTACAATATCATCTCTCTCTGAAGATCTCACTGTGAGGGGTGGCGACGCGGAAAGGGCCAGACCTAAAGACCGGTGCCGACCTGAGGTGAAAACGGGCATCTTGTCCTGATAAATCATGGTGTAATGAGCCCTTCATTGTGCCTGGCATTGTGCTCCAGCACTCCCGCAGTCTGCCACCTTTTGCCTGTTAAGCTGACAGGAATAATGAACTGACTGCTTTGAACTGGCCTCACAATATTGACTGGTTGCACACAGCAGATGTCTCCGGCTAAAGCAACTGGTAAATGCACATTAGGTTAACAAAAGGGGCCTTTGCTTTTAGGGGGTGGGAGGTGCGGCCACTGGGGGTGTGTTAAAGTTTTTTTGCAGGGGGTGCTGGGGAGATCGGGGCGTAGGTGCAGTCAACAGACAGACAGGGAGCTTCATTTTAAAACAATTCATTTGTCAAAGTGGCCATTCAGCCCGGGCTCTGCTTTGTGCGGTTGAAGCATTTGTGGGTGTGTGCCGGGCTAAAAGCGGCGCCGGCCTGCGCTGTTTCGATGACCGAAGAGAGCGAAGGAGATGCCAGCACGCAGCAATATGCTAATCAGCAAACTTTTGCTTTTCCTGCATTTTGTGAGAACAGCAATTTGCTCCCCTAATTACCATCAAAATTAGAAAGACTGATACAACATACAGTTTTCAGCAAAACCCTCTTGCTGGTTTAAAAGGGGGCACTTGAACCTCAAAGGCATTCACTCATTTGTTGGTCTATACTACTACACTGTAAAAAATGTTTTTATAAGTTAAACAAAGATAAAACAAAAGAAAATCAGTCATTCCACTTCAAAATTTCACATTCAGTTAAATATTTTACTTGCTGTTTCTATGTAATTATTTCAGAATTTCAGAGTGAAAAATGTTTCAAAGTAAATCATACGCCAATTTTTTAAGTGTATGTACAGCCGTTTTATTTTAGTATTGATGAGATACTATAGATTTTATTCATATTTTGAATTAGCTTTTATTTATTTATTTTATAATTTCATTTTAATTTTAGTTAAATTTACTTAATTTACTTTGTTTTGGTTATTTTTATTAGATTTTCTTTTTTTAAAATAAGTTTTTATCTATTTTTATCTTAGTTTTCATTTTCGTTATTTTAGTACATCAAGCAAAACTAAATGAAAATGAAAAAATATATATATTTTATTTGTATTTTATATTATATTTGAATTTATTTTATTTCAGTTAATGTTTATTTTATTTAAAGTAACAAAAATGTGATTTTAGTTTTAGTTTAGTTAAATATAATAACCCTGGTGTACAGGAAATATCATCAATAAATATGCACTACTGAAATGTTGTATTCAAACATCAACATCCATTCTTAATAACATATTACGTAATTAACTGAATTCTCTTCAAATTATATATCAGTTTTCTTCTACATAAATTAAATTCTTAGTATTTTAATAGTTTGCTCTACTCTAAAGTCATGCAGTTTACCTGTATATATGTGTCAGTGACAATGTGCTATTGTTGTCCATTTAGATTAAGAATAAAAATATGCATTTCCCAAAACACAGTCATGTGAGCTCAGTTAAATACATTTGAAATACAACGATATTAAAAACTTACCTTAAAAGCCAATCAAATAAAAAATCGTTTAACAAAAATAAAGAATATTTTATAAGTGAAAACACATGGAATGAAACTCAATGTGTCTCTGCTCACTCTCAGAAAAAAAAGTACAAAAGTTGTCACTGGGGCGGTACCTTTTCAAAAGGCACACCTTTGTACCTAAAGAGTCCATATGTGTACCTTAAAGGTACATATTAGTAACTAAAGTGTACATATTAGTACCTAAAAGGTACAAAAGTGTACCTTTTGAAAAGGTACTGCCCTAGTGACACCTTTTGTACCTTTTTTTCTGAGAGTGTGCATCAATGCGTATCTTTTTCGACATGTGCCATACTATCAATCTGTGTGCATGCACCGGTCCGATACATAAAAATACAAATATAGGATGGCAAAAAAGCCATAAGCATTTTTGTAAAAATCATATTCATTACATACAATTACATTCACTATCGTCCTAATAATGACTATAACCTAAATCATTACTACATATCATTATCATTAATATGATTTTGAACACAGAGGCTGAAAGCGCTAGCGTCTGCATGGAGAAAGCCAGATTTAAAGCGTGACCGTCGTAATGGTGCTGTAATAGGCCGTGACTAAACACGCTCACGGGTACCAGCTCAGACACACAGAGAGGCACATTGCAGCGAGAGGGCTACGGCAGGCCAGCGCTGATTAGCATATAATTGCTGCCATTGTATTTGACATGGAGAATTAAGAACCAGCTTGGTGGCAAGATCTCCATTCGTCCCAATAACAGGGGACACGACATATGGAGACTAGACCGTCAAAATATACACTGAGAGTTGTTTACATCTAATCTGGGTCTTAAAAATCACTTTGTTGGTTAAATGCGGTGGATTCGGATTGAGTTTGTCCTATTAAATTACATTGTTGGCAAGAATAAAACCACTTAGTGTAGCTTTTACCACATTAGAAACATTTTAGGTTACCTGACAAAACAATTTACAGTCAGTTATGCAAAGGTATGAATAAAATTGTTCAATCAGTTCAATAAAGTACATATACATTGCATGTAAAAAATTATTAAATAATTAAGTGATATATAATTAATGATTATACAAGATGGTCAGGTGACAAAAGTGAATATAAACGGATGTGTTTTATTCAAATCAATAAGACTATATTAGTTTGCCTCAACAAAAGTAATTTTTAAGGTTCAGGTTAATGTCTTAAAGATAAAAACTGGCACTTTTGACACATTTCACAATTGAATTAATTCTTTTAGCATTGGTGAAAATTTGTAAAAATGCACATAAATGCATGTAAATAAGTTTTGTTCGATGGACCAGAACTGTGAACTCTGAGCTCTTCCGATCACAAACCATGAATTTGAGTTTACAAATATTTTGCTTCTGCTTCTTGAGACGATATAAATGATCATTCGCCCCCCTCCCCTTACACACACACACTTTTCAACAGTTTCTTTTAAATTCAAAATCTCTTTTAAATCGCACATTTCTATCTTTTGCTCTTGTCTCTGTGACTCTTTTCGGCGACCCGACTCAAAGGGAGAGAAGCTACGTCTTCCCCCCTTTACGTTCCTCTCATGCGACAGCTGAGCGAGTGAGTGTGTGGAAAAAAGAGAAAGAGAAAGAGAGGGAAAAAGAAATACAGCCCAGCACTGAATGACCTGACCACTGGTGACAAAGCAGGATTGGTCACGCTGGCTTGTGAGTAATGGGGCAAAGAGAAATGCTGTGTCTGTGTGTGTGTGTGTGTGTGTGTGTGATTTTGTAGCTGCTGGTGTGTAATGATTCGCTTGCTTTGACACAGTTAAACTGGTTCAGTCTCAACACCAGATGTAACACAACTAAGAGGAATCAAGCCATATGCACAGGTGTATTAAACTTTCTCTCACGCTGTCTCTGAATAATTGTAATATTATCAAGGAAAAATTTCATGGGATGCCTCATGAATGCAAACATAATCAAGAAATAGATGCACAGTTGTATGGTTAGCACTCTGATGAAGAGCTCATATTTATGAAACAATATGATAATAACATCTTTCAGCATCAGTCAGACATTAAAGTATACCCAAAATGCACAAGCGATAACTGTAAAAACTGTGCAAATTAGTAATTTAATATGCAGAAAAATGGATAATAGATCCAACAGCAGTTTGCTAAGCAATCAAACAATTTTCAAAAGAGAAGTGGACTACCATTCAAAAGTTTGGGGTCGGCAAGATATATATTGCTTTTGAAAGAAGTATCTTATGTTCACAAAGGCCGCATTTATTTTTATATTTACATATTTTTAAATATTATTACAATTTAAAACAGATGTTTTCTATTTGAATTATTTTAAAATCTCATTTATTTTTGTGATACAAAGCTGAATTTTCAGCATCATTACTCCAGTCTTCAGTGTCACATGATCCTTCAGAAATCATTCTAATATGCTCATTTGCTGCTCAAGAAAAATATATTATTATTATCAATGTTTGAAACTTTTTTCAGAGTTCAAAAGATCAGTACTAAAGATGCACCGATATGGAAATTTTGGCCTATATCATAGCCAAAATATATGATCTTATTTATATTTTGAAGCCGATAATCAATACACCAATATTATATATCAATATACATGTTGTATAACTTACACACTCTTGTATAACTATCGCACGTAAAAGTCCAGATCTCCGCATGCTTCATATGACACCGAACATCAAGTACGGTCGAAAACAATCTGACACAATCATTTGAAAAAATGTAGGCCAACTGTGAACAACTGGAACATACAAGCTAATGATCAACTTTCATTTATACAAGTTAAATAGAAAATATAAATGTCACAAATATAATAAAGAATAAAGAAACAAAATGCCTGTGTGCAATAGATAAAATATGACAGGTACTGAAAAAAAGCTATTTTATTTGTGTTTAGGTACTAGAAATAACGTGGGGTCCAATGATCATTTGACTATAATTTATTAGCTTAAATATTTTACTTATCAGGTCAACACCAATAACACTTAAAAGTTATTCATGCACACTAGCAATCACCACTCACATTTTCTTCAGAGAACATAAAAATCTAGTATATTGTGTCAAAATGAACTAAAAAGGATACAACTTTGACTAATAGGAAAGAGAGAAAAGTGTTGTGCTGCACATGAGCAACAGCTTATTTTGGTGAATTTATGCTGTGTTTAGTAATGAGCATATATATGTATTGTATAAATGTGAGGGAGGTCACATTCTCCATGGACATCCTTTAAGATGAGCGGCACATCAGGATCGTTATTCTCTCTCTTTGTCCTCAGCTGCTCCTCGAGGCTTGAGGAAGGCACATGAGGGCCTGTCACAGGTAGAGCAGAATAGGGATGGCTCCTCTAAAATAACCCTTGCCCCCATGCTTGATTGCCCTCTTATTGACACTCACTCTCAAGTCCACAATAGCGGCGGTCCTCAGACACTGCTGAATAGACTTACTCTTGACGGCCCGCCTCCCAGCCACTCTTGCCCTAATCCAATCCCCCAACCTGCACCACAGGGCCAAAGATGTCCCAGAAACCCCTTGTTCTTCTGTGGATTTGAGTCTTTGAGGATTGAGTCTATCTGACTAATGAAAGTAAAGTAATACAATCAAACTCAGATATGCACACAAAGTGTGGTCGATAAAAAATGATATAAAAAATCTATGTTTAAACGGACTTTCTAAAAAAAACTTTGATGTTAAAATCATCATATACAGGAAAACCTTTGGCAGTCTGAGTACAAAATGTATAAGAAATGACCATAAAAGGAGGAAATGTAGCATGGAAGATGAATTGGTAACACTTTACTTAAAGCCTTTATATTTAATGCATTATAAAAGTAGTTTTCATGCATTAATTATGCCTTGTAATGCACCTTATAATGCATTGTACTGCAAGATCTCATGAATAATAGTAAGCACAGTTATATTACGTCATAATATTTATTGTTACAATTTGTAAAAAAAAGTTTAATGCATTAAAACACATGATGAACAAACTCTCAAATATTATAATGCATTTTAACTTTGGTTACAATTATTTAAGAAAATATATAATTCATTACAATGTACATTATGAATACCTTTATAATGCATTATACATAAAGTAAAGTAAAGTGTTACCAATGCATTTTTAAAATTTCCATTCTGAACACGTAGCTAGAGTTTTAGGTCATTTGATTTATATCACTAAAATGTTTTTTTTTTAATTGCAATAAAATAAAATAAAAACATTTTCATAATTCATGTAAGCTGCAACTGTCCTAGACTCAGGCTCTTGGAATTTTCAATTAGAAGAAGAGCCAAGAAGAACTTTAGCAGTGTCTGTGCTGAATAAAACTTAGATTACCCAACTTCAAACCCACTTCAGCACACTTGTGCCGCACTAAAGCCTGTGAAAGTGTGCATAGAGGTAATGGCGGGCCTTAATTGAAAAACTTCACTTTCCCATCATGCTCCTCTCCTGCAGATTAACCCCTGAACAATTCCAATCAACAACCTCAGTCTGATGAGGCACACAATTGACTTGCATGTTGGAAAGCCTCTATACTCACACTCCTGGTGTCAATGGAGGGATCCCATTAGATACAATGACGGTGTGTTTTATAATGGGACACAAGCCAATTTTAAAGCCGTCTTCTTTGTCTAATCAGGACCGGCTCACTGTCATTAGTTTCCACTCTGTGTGGAAGAATGGCCGGAGTCAGCTGAAGACTTCTCAGGGTTCTATGTCAGTCTAATGAACTGAGGCTCTTTGTGGCTGTGTTGGGTTTATTATTGGGTTCAGAGACCAGGGAAAAAAGAGAGTGCTTCAAGAAGAGGGATTGGCTGACCAACTACTCTAAAAACCCCTCCACTGCTGCTGTTTACATAAGATCGCAACACAATCTTGCTACTATTACTGCTAGAAGTCGCTGGACAAAAACAGCTCAGCTTATTAAATATCAGCTTCGGTTCTGTGTAAATGAATTAGAGAATTTATAATTTACATGTTTTTGTTGATCATTTCATGTTTCTATATTCATAATTAAATCAAAAAAATATTTTTGTATTTCTGCAATTGTAATTTCTGAATAATTGCTTTTGTATGATTATAGCATGATTTATATACACGATATACACACACCTTTTCATGGTATATATGGGTGTTTCTTCAACTATTGCACTTTTGAACCTCTGTACGTTGTTCAACAGTGCATATGCAAACATCACTGGATAAGTCTTTTTTTTCTGTCAATTAATGAAAATGCTCACTATAATGTAATTTCAACTAAATTTCAAATTACAATACTGCTCAAAAGTTTCAGGTCAGTTACATTTTTTATGTCTGTGTGAGAAGTATCTTAGGCTCACCAAGACTGCATTTATTCAATCAAAAATACAGTAAAAACAGTAATATTGTGAAATATTATTAACATTTAAAATAACTGTTTTCTATTCAAAGGTATTTTATAATGCAATTTTTTGCTGTGATGCAAAGCTGAATTTTCACCATCATTACTCTAGTCTTCAATGTCACATGAAACAACTCTTACTGACCCCCAAACTTTTGAACAGTAGTGTTTTTTTTAAATAACATTCTGTGATGGAAATAATGGTGGTGAAAATGACATTTTTAAGTTTTTTTAAACAAATAAATAAACTGGCAGCCTTTTTTAGCTAGCATTAATTATTTAAAAAATTTTTTTTTTGCATAAATCAGCAAAATTACAGCTCACAAAAATGTTCTTCTCACAAGTGATATTGTTCACACATTACATGTGCACTAACTTCTTAAAAAAACAAGAAAAAATTTATTAGGGTCAAAACTGTTGGGATAGTCATATTTTTTTCAGTATTTTTCAGTTCTAATGGGTTCTTCATATAACAAAAAGAAAATGAAATAAAATCCATCTCTGTGAGATAAACGCATCCAAGTTGAAAAAAAACAACCATATATGCAGCATCTGATGCAGATTGTTTGCCACTAAAGACAACATAAAGACAAATATCTGTGTCAAAACTTCATGCTAAAAGGGAAATCTGCATTAAATCAAGTAAACATAAGT
Source organism: Sinocyclocheilus rhinocerous (assembly GCF_001515625.1). NCBI lineage: Eukaryota > Metazoa > Chordata > Actinopteri > Cypriniformes > Cyprinidae > Sinocyclocheilus > Sinocyclocheilus rhinocerous. The sequence continues at coordinate 436,332 of NW_015623463.1, read as the reverse complement.
GAAAAGAAACACAAAGCTCACTTCATGTACTTCGAAGCACATACACAACTCTGCATTAAGAAAATCACTTTAAAAATACTAACTTAGTATCAGAACTGCAAACTAAAAGTGCAAGTTTACAAAGTTTACAAAGGCAAAGTGTGTAGTGTGAGCGTAGCAGGTTGTTCTTGTGTTGCACCATTCATCTCCACAGAGAGGCTGTTCTCAATCCTCTCAGTAAATGTGTGAGAACATGCAATAGCCTCAGACGTATTAGAGAATAATTACACTTGCGCTCTGATGCACTGCCATTCAGGCAGGCCGGACAATATTTCAGGGATTAGAGATGTCAGTGCCATGGGCATCTTCAGAGAAATCAGAGGCACCAGGCTCACATTCTTATGCAAAAGCAGGGAAGTGTTTGGATACTTTGATACAACCCCAGAATCCCCCCCTACACCCCACACACACAGCCTTCAAAAATCTGTTCAATGAGGCCGAGTACACAAAGAAGAGGGAGACAGATGCTCTGCTGAAAGAATCTGCAGCTAGAAATATCATGAGAAAATCATCACTATTACTATCACTCATTCTTAAGGTTGAGGACATGTTACTTGTCTTGCTCGTTTTAGCATAGAAATCACACCTTTAATGGCTGGTTCATCCATGAATGAAATCAGATTATTTATTTATTTATTTCATGTTGAGAAGAGGTGTGCTATAAAATTTGAAATTCTGCGCAATAGAAAAAAAACACATAAAATCTTCAAGTAGGTGTTAAGTTGGTGTAAGTTGATAAATTGCCATTTAAAATGAAAAATTTTTCATTTTGTTCATTATTCTGTTCATGTTTTATTTATTTATTTATTTATTATTTATTGTATTATTTTATGTATATTGTTTATTTCATACTTATCATTTGAATGCTGGTAATTTTGGCAGAATCATATAGTTTAGCATAAAGAAATATTGTTTGCATGGCTTTGGTAAACAGAGTAATGTTTCTAACAGATGATTACATCATGATGTGGTGTAACAGTGCGATGAGAACACTGGATACAGCTCATAAAGTTAACTAAGTTTGCCTCAAAGACTGAACTGTGACACAACGGTCAGCTTGCCTGTCTCAGATCAGGGTCGCTCCCTCTCTTTTGCTTCCAAAATTCTGTGCATTTCAAGCTCCATGAAATCTCCTTCCCTGTGTGTTTAGAGATGCCAATGGGAAAGTATTTGGGGTGAGCTGAGGTCCAGGAAAAGGACACATGTTGATCTGGAAAAGAAAACAGCAGCACTCCGTTGATTATTCAAACAAATCATCTACTTGGATGAAGGTGGATTAAAAAAGCTCTGAAAAAGGCATATTGGACCTGTTAATGAGAGCAGATATGTCAGAAAGTGGACAATTAAAATATTTATGGAGTGGGTAACAATAAGTATCTACAATATACTTCAACATTACTTCAAGAACTTTCTACAGAGTCAGACATGTTTAGCTCTGAACAAAATACATGATCCAAAATATACATCTCGAGTGCTCTTAAGTGACATTATGCCAATTATGTCAAAAATGTATGACTTTGGGCCAGGTACACTTAAAACCTATATGAACGTGAAACCTGTTTTATACCTTTTTGTTTTTTTATATGAGAATAAGTTTATACCTCATTCATGCAGTGATATGCGTGTTATGATAAAACATCATTAGCTCAGTATAGAAACTATAGAAGTCATGGAAAGTGACAACACTTTAGAGTCATGGTATACTGTTAGAAGATTCCTAGACCAAAAATTAAAAAGATAACTTTAAAACTTTGTAACTTTATAACTATGTCGCAAACCAGAAAACTAGCTTGTGCAAATACAGTATCTTGGAAATGCAAGACCAAAAATTATGGAAGCTTCTGAGAAGGAGTCAGAATTGTGAAACAAACTTGCAATTGTGAAAAAAAGTTGCAATTACTTTTTTTATTATATTTTTTTTTTCTGTGGTGGCCAAAAAACAAGATGTAAACTCAGAATTCAAAGAAAAAAGTCAAAATTGAAACTTGGAATTGCGTGAAAAAAGTCAGAATTCCAATTTCAATTTCAAGCACTTTCAAACAGTATACATAAGGAATATCACACATAATGTGCACAACGTAGATATTAAATATAATCTGCTACAGGCAGATACTTAAATTATATTCAGAGTTTATGTCTTTTTTGTGGTATAAAATTGTGATAAAAAAAACGTCTGAATTGTTATATAAAAAGTTAAAATTATCTTTTTTATTGTGTGGTGGAAATGGACTTAAAAACTAAAGATCAACAGAAGGATACACCTTTTTTTATTACACTTTAAACATAGGCCTACCCTTCTATGGTAATGATCAGTGACGTCTTGTAACCCTTGAATCACTGAGGCCAATGACTAAAGCGATGCGTAACAAGATCAGTCAATATAAACTTATGTCAGTGCACATGACCAGTCTCATGAACATGAATGACTGTTGTTGTGCCTTAAAGCAGGCAGAGCTTTGGTCACACTGGGGTCCTGCCATCAGGTGGCTGCCCACTGTTGTGCCCGAGTGCAAAGTCAGTCAGAGCTCATTATTACCATTTGCCTGACTAAAGTACCTTAGCATGAATCCAATGCTGCGCGATGACCAAAGGGTTCATTACGGCTCAAAGCTTTTAACCTGAAATCGCCTGTATCCTGGTTCAAAAGTTCATATCCTCTTCCGTTCAAAAAAACAAGACACTGATCATTTGAAAATAGCTTTTCTTCTTTTGTGGCACAGGTAAATGAAAGTTGACAGCACATAAGAAAAGAAGATCTGAAGCTTGCTACTTGTAAAACATGCTGTCTTCAAAATTCACTGATGGAGTGATTTCAAGTAGTAAATAAAATAAATAATACCATTATTTCAGTCTTTCTACTCAAACGTTCATGTTTAATTCAATGTGTCACTTGCTTTTTCTTTGTAATTACGACAGACAGACAGACAGACAGATAGATAGATAGATAGATAGATAGATTTTCTTCAGAACATGCAAAGTATTAAGCATGTATAACTTACTTGAAAGGGCAATCAAGCACACACTCACAAAAAAAAAAAAAAAAACACACTGAAAAGGCAATGCTTTCCTGTTGTTATGCTAATATGTCAGAGCACTCAGTGAGAATTATATGTGAATTAAATGAGGCTTTCTGGGTTTTTCCTCTAGAAGGTAAAGCAGGGGAGATTAAGGCACCGTGGCCAGCCAGCGCTCTGTGGCTCTGACAAAACGCAGTCTGACATAAGTACCCACACTCACACTCAAAATCCGATTAAATGTGTCAGTGTAGACCGGGCAACAGGCGCTGGAGTCCCTCTGTCCTTCTCTTAAACGACTTTCCATTTCTCCTGGGCCTCATCCATACTAACATTACCACCTACCTGGACACAGTTCACAAGTTAAAATCAGAAACTTGAGAGGTTTGAAATATATTTGGCAGACACTGCCTTTTAAATCCTGCTCAGTGCATTCATTAAAACAAGCATAAAATAAAAGATTATTATGAAGCAATATATTGATATAATATCACACAAATTCTACACTGGAGCACATCAAACTCTTACGCACTGAAAAAAAAACATTTGGTGTACAACAGTTTTCACTCAGAAATTGCTAGTAAATTTCACAATTGATTACAAAGAAATGGCAAGTAACACATTGAATTAAATGTGAAATTTTGAAGTGGAAAGACTGAAATAGTATTTCCTTGTAAAACGTTGCAAATCCAATAATCTTGTGATTATCTGCCTTGTGATGAGAACTTTTTCAGTCAAAAAAAAGTGCTGTAGCCACTTAACACATTAAAACCAGTGTTTCTATGCTGTCTGAATTGTTCAAATGTATGTTGAGTTGCATAAAGTAAAAAAATCAAAGTCATACTCTATCAGGAACATTTTGTCATCAACGAGCAATTAAATTTGCATTCAGTCATGGGCAAAAGTTATGCACAAAAAATCTGCTTCAGGGAAAGCCTAAGCTGTCAGTCAAATTTAAAAAACTGGCCTGTAGAACAGTGAATAGCCTTAGCAATAGGCTTGTTCCTGTTTTTGAGTCTGGAGAACAATAACTCCATGTAAAGAGGATTATAACAGCACCTGTTATGCAGCCAGCCAAATAGGAGGGATATCTGAATTTAATAGTCTCAGAAAAATTGTCTCTGCCGTCCCAGTCCTTTCTTCATCCAAACCTGCAGACACGTCGAACGGTGACAACCAATGGAGGGTTCAAGACTGAAGGCCAAAGAAAAACGTTAATCCCTGCTGTGACCAAACGCGGGTTGGCTGCCTGATATATCAAAGAACAGGTGGACCGAGACCAGGCGTACTAAAGGCTTTGTTCAATAGATGTGTGGTTTTTGTAGGGTTATGTTAAATGCCGAGTTAATATCGATTTAATGCTTGTCAGCGGTTCTATATATTTTTTTTGGCAATGCAAATCCTCTGAACGCTTAGAAAGATACAGAAAATAAAATCATGCTTTGGAAGAAATGGCCTGCTATATCATCTGATTATTCGCAATATATGAAGCTTGTATGGAATGTAACTGAACTGAAATTCTATTTGTCCTGCTAGATTTAAAAATGTAAAGAACAAATGCACTTACAAAGCACAAAAATATAAGACTTCCTGTTGGTCTAAGCCAATGTTTTAACTAATAAAAAAAAAGGAGTAAACACTTAACCACCTGCCAGATCCAACACCCAGTAAAACTATCCCAAAAGAACCCTTCATGCATGTGTAATATATTTACTCAGCCCTTCTCTTAACTAGGCAATATTGATGCCAGATAATGCACGAGTTAATCTATTTAGTATATTGTTGTGAAATAAGGGAACTGTGTAAAGAATCTAGACGGCACCATAGCTGCTCCCCTCAACAGTATCTGCACTTAAGTCGAGGTGTTCCGGAGGGGGATAATATCTTGGAAATGTGCATTTAATGGGTTTAATCAAATCCCACCAGCTGTTTTTAGCCTTTGCTAAAAGGGGGAAAAAATGTGCCAAGCTTCCACAGCTATTAGAAATTAGCTTCGGTCATCGAGACTAAGCCATGTTTCCAGCTAACCATCTGCTAGTCTGCAACAATAGAAGGATTTTCCTGAGCAAAGAAATATGGAGTTATAAAAAATATTAAACATAATGGAAAAAGGCTTCGTTTTGTTAATTTGCCTCATCACTTTTGCTTTAGGTACATTTACAGAATATGTTTGTGTGTGTGTGTGTGTGTACCTGTTTTTCTATTCTGGTGGGGACTTAAACCTGAATACACACAGACTCATGGGGACTCGTGTCACGGTGGGGACCTAAAT
>NW_015623463.1:405530-426480 GCF_001515625.1 Sinocyclocheilus rhinocerous | reverse complement strand
GTGTGTACTGGTTTATATATCCTGGTGGGGACTTAAACTTGACTACACACAGACTCATGGGGACTCAAATTGTGGTCCCCACGGTTACAAAAGCTTATAAATCATACAGAATTAAGTTTTTTGAAAATCTAAAAATGCAGAAAGTTTTCTGTGAGGGTTAGGTTTAGGGGTAGGGTTGGTGTAGGGCAATAGAATATACGGTCTGTACAGTAGAAAAACCATTACGCCTATGGAGAGTCCCCACAAGGATAGCAAACCAGACTGTGTGTGTGTGTGTGTGTGTGTCTAAAAAATAAAATAGCTGTTAACAAGTAAGTTAGCTAACTTAAAAAAAAAAAAAAAAAACTCTTTCCGGATATACCTTAAATGAACAATTGTTTTGTAAGGAGAGTAAATAATGCCTGTATTAACTTCTAAAAATGCTAAAAGTCCTGTTGTAGGAATAGAGTTGGTCTATAGTAATTATAATTAGCTTAATTTTAGTACAAAAGAAGTCTATGGGAAGTCCCTAATTAGATAGGCTACCTAGGTAAACGTGTCTGTGTGTGCATGTGTTATACTTTGGGGCCAAAAAAAATTAACAGACAAATCTTGCTTTGTAGCCATCCACACAAATACAGATAAAAATGATTCATAAAAAGTATCCTATGCATAGCTATAGTAAAAGGATATAGCCACAAAAATGTAAAAGAAAAACGTTAATTTAAGGGATAAATATGATCTTGGTGGCAATTTGGAGTTCTTTGATAAAGTTTGATATAGTTAAATTGGGCATGCTAAACATTATTATTAATGTATTGAGAGGCTTTATTTTTATACTCATTTAGCTTATTTAGTCCATTTGATTTTGTCCTTACTGTTATATGTGATATTTACATTAGAACTGTTGAAATTTTAAATAAAACACATTTTAAGATGATAAAGATTAAAAGCAGAGCGTTATAAATAAATAAATAAATATTACATTCAAGATAAGATCAATGAGAGGCATTAGAGGCCCATCTCCTATGCTTGACTGCTTCAAAAAGAGTTTATGCTCAGAGGAGTGAAACCTCCACGCTATAAAGCGCGTTACGAACACATGAAACGTTCAGTCTTTTGCAACACATGCAGTTTGGGGACTGAGAATAAAGACTGTTGAAGTTGAGAGTTTTAAACCGTGAGCGCTTGTATACGAACATTTTCGCTCACTGCGCAGTAGCGTGGTGTTGTTGTTGTTTAAACTATATTATTTTATTACTTTTTTTAAATATTAAGTTTGTCTTAATTAACTGATAGGACCAACCCTAAAATATGAAGTTTTGAATCATCCGTTCACGCGCAGAACTTGCGTGTGTCCAGTCTCTCGTATCAGTTAAATACGAGTTTAAATGCACCATTTACGCATGCGTTTCAAATCACATATGCACTTTTATTCAAGCGGTTAAACTGGCAGAATAAGCCTCGACGTCTATAGAAACAGAAATCGGTGTGTTTTTGTGTCAGAGATCTTTGTGAGGGTAAAAGAAAGCGATGCGCGAGCAGCTGAGGGTGACAGTTCACGGTTCAAATGGAGCTGCACACGTCTCGCGAGCGTGTGTAAAAAGTGAGGCCCCGGCAAAAGTGAATGAAGACTTGCCCGGTTTCAAACACGGGGGATATATCTAACACATCTGTCATGGCGATTCAACCACAAATCCATTTAAAGCTGTACTCCGTGACAGAGCCCAGATTAGATTTCAGTAGAAGTATACAGCATACAGCATAAATGATTATTAAATGGGGGTTTAATCGGGAGGTTCTTGACAGCTAAAGGAACGGCATAAAACAGGATAAGAACTGTGCATATAATACAGGCAATGCGCATATAGTCTGAGTGACATTAACCTATTTTATTTATATTTTACACAAGGTTTCCAAAAAATAAAAACATATTTCAGACTCTATTAATTCTAGGCCTATTTCAAAAATGCATTAGGCCTATATTTAGCCTATATTTAGTCACTGCTATGCATCCGAAAACAATGCTCACATTAAAAAAATAAAAATAAAAAAACAATTACGCTGTATTCACATTGTGTGTCGTAAATTAAAAATACATTTGCAAACGAGTAGCCTATATATATTTACGACACTAAATACATAATAAATCTCGCTTGTGCTTTAAATAAATAAATAAATAGTTTGTCGATATGCAAAATTTATGACCACATCTTCTTTGTTAAGCGGCATGCCCTGGCCATTCAAATCTTATGAAGTCTAATCCAATCATAAATTGCTCTATCGGACCAATCAGGCACCTCCGAGGCATCATTCAGTGGGACTCAAGCGGAGGACTTTATTGAGTCTCATTGTTGTGGCTGTCAGTCCTCAAAGGACCCTTACAGGGGCCTAGATATAAAGGACCCCTTCCCAAACGGAGACGTCCAGAAGCAAATCGCCTCTCGTTCAGTTCAGAGCTTGGCAGAAGAGACTTTTCTAATCCTAACAGGAGTAACCGTATCGTCTAATATCAATTAAAATAGCCGGGACAATGATGATCCCCAGTGTTATTGCACCACCTGCAATATATTCAGCATTTATGTGTCCTGCAGCATCGTTGCATTCACCTTTCCCGGCTCACCCGAGCTTTCTGGTGGAGGACCTCCTGCGCATCAACAGACCCAGCGGTTACCTGAACCAAGACGCGCACTCGCCATGCGCCTCTCCTCCTACTTCAACACCTCTTTCCATCCCGGATAACTTCAGGCTATTGGACAGAGTCAGCCCCAGTATCACGGAGAAACATGGATTTTGCTCCCCAAAAACGTCAGTGTCTAGCAAGGATCCAACCTACCTCAAGTTTGGGGTGAGTGCCATCTTGGCACCATCACCAAAGAAAGGTGAGTGTTTAAAATAAACCTAATATTTCCATTAATAATGACAAAATATAAGTTAAAACAGCACTAACTTCTGTTTGCGTTTCTGTTTTAGACACATCTCCACAGTCCGTTCACGGCATGCATCCCAAAGGATTCTCGGTGCCTTATTTTGATGGTTCATTCTGCCCTTTCGTCCGTTCCTCGTACTTCCCTGGTGAGTATTCAGATTTAAATGCTTGTACAGTCCACTTAAGTGGTTTTAATTCAGCCAACACTGTGAGTAGGGAGAGAGAGAGGCAAAAGAATTAGAGTTTAGTTTAATCGATTGCCAATGTGAGGTTCTTCTCCTCTTTATGTCCTCAAATTACTAGCGCTTTTGGCGCAGGTCTTTCCCACAGTGAGGGAACAGTTCGGCCTGCTGACTGCCAACAATGCCGTCAGCACCATGACCAATCTGGTCAGCTCCCTCCGGGGCAAACCACCCACAAACCCGCAAAAGATAGACTTTTAACCAGCGACAAAGGGGCGTTTACCAGTCATGAACTAATTTGCCCATTAGGAGCCATTGAGTTGGTTTCAATATTCTCACAAGACCACAGAGTGTGATTGGTGTTTGTGGAAAGAGTTGCAAAAGAACAATATCGAGAGCTGTGCGTTTAGAATGGAGAGCGAGAAATCAGAAAAAACGACAAAATCGCCGACAAAAACCACTGAAAATGCAGCTGCAGTTGCCAAACATCAACTTCAGCTGACTGCGCGCCAGACACACTTCGGTTTGGACGTGCTCTACACATGCTAGGCTACTTCTCAACAGGCAATTTAAAATACGAGTTTAAAATGCTCTTTTGAGGCATTAAATGTATATAGTCCGTTCTTTTATCGACGCCAAATGATAATGGAGCACGACTCTATTCACTGCGCGCGCTGAATACCTTAACAAAACAACTTGAGCGCTCTCAATTGCTTTTCGTGTTCATTTAATGAAAATTATTTGAGGGCAAAAAAAACGCGGTCCCCGGTCATCAGTATTCCGGCATGCAGTTGCGTTCAGTTTTGAAAATGTAGGCTAAATCTCCTTTTGTGGCAATAATATATGGCCTTAGCCGTCTGTCCGGAGTCTTTTCTCAGCCAGTTCATTACTACACAATTACCGTTCACGGTATATTAACTCCTCTGTCGTTCACTGGGAGGCTCGTAGAAAAGGATACTCTGCCTTTTTACCATACCAATGCAGCGTGGATCCGGCCCATGTGCTAATTAGTCACCTCGTGCCATTTCACTCAAAACATTTCAAGAGAAAAAAATTCAAAATAATGATTATAATGAAGAAAAGATTTCTTTCTCCCTGATCATTCAGCACTCTAGATTGTCCCTGGGAAAAGCAACACCCAATTGCCCTTAGTAACGCAACGTTAACTTTTAGCCTCCTGTGCGAAAGACGAAATACAATTCTTTGAAACTATTGTAAATGTGTGCATGAATGCATTATTTACCTTATGTTCTTGTCTCTTGTAACAGCTCATTCATCGGTTGTACCCATTCCTGGAACTTTTTCCTGGCCTCTTGCTGCGAGAGGGAAGCCCAGAAGAGGGATGCTCCGCCGGGCAGTGTTTTCTGATGTGCAGCGCAAAGCTCTGGAGAAAATGTTCCAAAAACAAAAATACATCAGCAAGCCAGATAGGAAAAAACTCGCAGCGAAACTCGGACTAAAAGATTCCCAGGTGAATTAAAAAACATTTTTTTGGATGCATTTAAATATCTGAAGTTTAGATATTTTAGATTTATGTTAATTGTTGATAGAGGCAAAATGTTATTACTTCATTCTGCTTTATTAAGATTCAATCATTAACAATAAAATCTTTTCAAACAGGTCAAAATCTGGTTCCAGAACCGGAGAATGAAATGGAGAAACTCCAAGGAGAGGGAGCTGCTGTCTTCCGGCGGTTGCCGAGAACAAACCCTGCCAAACAAAATCAATCCTCACCCAGATCTCAGCGACGTGGGTAAAAAGTCTTCTGAGGATGAGGAGGATGAAGACGACGCTTGCGCTACATCACATTTCTGTCTCTCACCGACACGCGAACTTTCAAACAGCACTGATTCCAGCATTTCATTCAAACATTCGGACTTTTCTGAATCAGAGGATGAAATAACAGTTTCATAAGCGACTTTATCAGCTGTATAATGTCTGTATTCAAGCACAAGTGTACGGTGTGGTTTTTATTGGGGTGTAATTTCACTTCTACGTTCGAACGAGTGTTTGTAGCAAATCTTTTCCACATCACTTTATATTTAGGCCTACTTATTTGGAAATTCTTCGCAAAATGATTTTGCTGTGTCGCACAGCTTTTTGGGGGGAACTGTACAGTATTTTGTACAAATATTTTTGTATGGATATTTTATACCAAGAATTGAGTTTTAGATTCTTTATTAAAGTTGTAGACGTATGTATAATTTATACGAATTTATCTCTTTGTGACACCTTGTATGCATATGTATATGTTGAACATGTTTTGTATTGTTTGCAAATAAATTGTAAATTTCATCGTCTCTCTTTAGGGTGGTTGATTACACATAATTAGGCCTATGAATAATTTGCGACAGGAAAACGAAGACCACGAAATAATACCCACCAAATGAATAAGATACAAGCGCAAGGCCCTTTTGAATAGTAGCCCACGTCAAAATGTAATATTTAGGTTTCAATTATCGAATGCAACCTCTAAATAAAGTAAAATCTCTGTTTATAATCACAGTGTTGTAGTGGAAAAAAATCCTTTAGATATATTAACCTCAGACAGTGATTTTTTTTATTGCTCTCTCACCGCAGTCTTCGTTTCGAATATCCTGACCTGAAGAACTAAATAACAAACAAATAAATAGCAGAACCCTCAAGAATAAGCGGCCTCAATTTGACCACAAGCACAATCAAACTTTAGCACAAGGGACCTTAATATAATATTAGCCATAAAAGATATTCCTCTGAATTCAAAACAAAAACAAAAGTTTTCGAATGAATAAATAAATCTCAATTAAAAAGTCAGCATCAAACAGACGGAACACATTAAATCACTGATCTGTTCTATATTATAGATTAGTGCGTTAAATCTTTTTTTTTTTTTTTTTCAAAATAAAATATGAAACCAAATAATATTAATGAACTAAGGCGTTAACATAAATAATTATGTAAAAGACGCGCGAGGTCACGCACAGAGATCTGAATCAGTTCATTTAAATGAACCTTCCGATTCACTAAAACAAATCGAACTTTGCTAACCTTTTTATTGCTTCTGCCTGCACTGCTTTGAAACTGCTTGGGCAATAGCTAAAATGTGTCATAAAAACAGCAATTATTATTTCATCTACTGCTACAAATGTTTTACTGCACAACTTACTTGTTGCAAAATGTAGCTCGTTACTGGAAAAGCTACTGTCCATACAACTGAAGAAATATTAGTAGCGTGTAATGTTTTGTTCATCTGTTTTGTTGACGTTTTGTTAATCCCCAACAATTGACAACAACTAAATATGGATTAGGCTAATGGGAACGCGCCATACAAACCACAGCACGCGCGTAGGCTATGTTGCATAGTAGAATAAACTTGTGTTTCTTCAAAATTATCGTTTGAGGTATGGTCATTTACATTGTAGAACAAAACGTGAATGAATGTATTCAAGTGATAACCACTGACCTTATTGTCCCCATACGTTTAAAACTAACATTATTTGGATATTTCCGAGGGAAGATTTTCCGTTTTCCGGTTTGGCCTACAAACGTCCCTGACGTCACGACTGAACACCTAAAAAATTAAAAGTTGAAAACCCTATTTCGAGATGTGATTCCTCAATTTCCCCTATAGAGGGGTCTATCTGTCTAAACCTTCAGACACAGTTCACCACTTGTGTCCACAAACCAACAACAAATCGTTCCAGGTCATTTTGGTGGAAAAGCGGCTAACGTTTTTCTTCTACCCCATCTGCAGCACTCCCTTTGGCCAAATTTATGGCCAAATGTCACATCGCTGAATGAAATTCTAGAGAATTCTGTTTTCAGTTTTTTTCTGCAATAGTTTTGAGAGGACCCTTTTTCTGCTGCAGCATGACAATACAAAAGCCAAACCAATTTAATGCTGTCCACATACTGTATTTTGGCCATATATAGCAAAATATCAATAACAAAACTTTGCTGGTTCAAATACAATGGACAGTTTGGTTGCAGGGGATGTTTAGAAGTTTAAAACCGGAATTAATACCATATGTAAGTTAGCTATATTTTGACACATTTCAACAGATAGCCTACACTCTCAAAAATAACACTTTTAGTTTCATTTTGACTGCATATTTGTTGTGACCTTACATACACGTACACCTGTTTTTGTATCAAACATTTTTCCTGAGAAAATCTTTTCTTTACTCAGAAGCACCTGTTTGATGGAACAATTAAGCAGTCCTCAAAATCTTGTCCTGACATGTCTATTTTTATAACTGCTGCACATTCCCCCTGATGTTGACAGATTATGAGGACATAACCTTACACTTCTGCTTATCTGCAAACATTGGACTCTGTAAGATAAATGTTTTCCTGAACCACATTTAAAAATGCCATCAGATTTTTAACTGATTACGGATACTAATGCTTTTTACTATACTGAATTTCACATTGTAAGAACAAAGAAATAATAATTAAAGTGTCTTGAAGAATTCACACACCAGAATACAACCTAATTGGTCAAGAATTTTAATACTGAGCTATACAGAGCTCCCCATCCTACCAGTTCAGTTTTCAGTATTTTTTTTTTGTTGTTGTTGTTTTTATTTTATTTTCAAAATGCATATAAAACATGTTACAACAAACGAGAAAATGATAAATGACTGAGATCTCCCTAAAACTGTACGTGCACAGTTATTCCACATAGACAAAGTGACAGGTTTAGCATGATTGGTCGGTGCTGATGACAGTTCCAGATAGATTATCTCCAGTAAGGAATGTAAGCAATGCTTGATAGAGAGGTCATGAGGAGGTTTGCACTGCTGAACTAATAGCTTCTTTGTAGCAGTCAAGGCAGCTAACCAAAATTTCTGGTCATTGTCAGAGGAAATTGAGAATTACCATTCAACAAAAACAGAACAGGATCTTTGGGAAAACAAATCCTAGTGACCTTGTACAAAACATGAAGCACCATATCCCAGAAATTTTGCACATCTGGACAGTCCCAAAGCATATGGCACCCTGGCCCACAAAAATTACAATAAGGGTGGGGTGATGCATGAAACGTTTTATCACACAGTTTCCCATTCAATAGTTCTAATACAATGAGTTTAAACTGATAACCTCTCTCTTGCTTTTGGAAAAATATATGTGTTATGGTTTGAGAAACAACAGGGGACGAGGATTTGTGTATGTGGTTCCACCTGATCGCTGGCTCAGATACAGTTGTTGCAGGTGGTATTTAACAGTGAAAACAGAAATTAAAATGCAGAAGAACATTAGTGAAAATGAATGGATGCAAACTTTTTGTTTGAATTAGTAACAGTTTTATGTTGGCCATTCACATTTACATTATACAAACAGAACTGTTTTAGTTTCAAATGACATTTTTCCTGAGAAATGTCTCTTTATCAGACTGCATCTTTTTGACTAATCCAAAAGCACCTGTTCACAAACAAGCAGTCCTCAAAATCTTGACCCTACATGTCTGTTTTTATAACTGCTACACATTCCTCCTGATGTCGACAGATTTGAATTTCTGATATGTAACCTTACATTTCTGCTTCGGCCTCTAACAGATGAATATGTTCCTTTAGCACATTTAAAACACACTAAACCGTATACGTTGATATTGAGAAAAAACCTGCACACCCACACCCTTTCCCCTCCCACTCTAATAAGTTAAATAGGGGAAGACGATGTCTTGTGGTTTTTGTGGTGTGGTTCGCTGAGAAATGTCTCTTTATCAGACTGCATCTTTTTGACTAATCCAAAAGCACCTGTTCACAAACAAGCAGTCCTCAAAATCTTGACCCTACATGTCTGTTTTTATAACTGCTACCCATTCCTCCTGATGTCGACAGATTTGAATTTCTGATATGTAACCTTACATTTCTGCTTCGGCCTCTAACAGATGAATATGTTCCTTTAGCACATTTAAAACACACTAAACCGTATACGTTGATATTGAGAAAAAACCTGCACACCCACACCCTTTCCCCTCCCACTCTACTGAATAAGTTAAATAGGGGAAGACGATGTCTTGTGGTTTTTGTGGTGTGGTTCGCTGGAACAGATAAGCTACTGTCTATTTTTAGGCTAAAAGCAAGCCAATGTTTCCTTTATATTTCAACATAAAAGAAGACAACTTTTTGGTAAGCAATATTAATATACTATTTCAGTACTTATTTATTGATGATTCCTTGCTCTTTGTTTAGCAAGTAACTGTACAATTTAGTGTGTAAAAATATGTACAGGATTAAACTTTATACTGTTAATGTATAATAATAATAATTCTTATTATTATTCTTTCCAAGCTGACATGTAGATTTAAATAGCATTGTAATATATTTGCTCATTTTAAAAAGGATAGCTTCCTCTTATAAGTTGCTGCATAAAAGCATCTGCTACAGGAATGAATGGAAATGTACTTCTTTTCCCCAGAGAGGGACCTGATAAAGGTAAAAAGAGCAGTAGCTTGGGCCACGGTATCCACCCCCTGTGCACTTTCCTGATTGCGACAGTAAGTAACTACTCACATTTTGTCTACCACAGGCTGAAAAATGACGCAAACCCAACTGCACAAGCAGATGCTAGTATCATATGCAAAGTTTTAACCTAACAAAAGTGGATTTTAATATACAATTCTACACTCTAAAAAATGCTGGGTTAAATATAACCCAGCGCTGGGTAAAATAGGGACAAACCCAGCAATTGGGCTGTTTTGACCCAGCGGTTGGGTTAAATGTTTAACCCAACCTTCTGGGTAGTAACCCAACCACTGGGTCAAAACAACCCAATTGCTGGGTTTGTCCCTATTTTACCCAGCACTGGGTTGTATTTAACCCAGCATTTTTTAGAGTGTATTAATGCTTAAAAAAAGAATAATAAGTGTTGCTCATTGTTAGTTAATGCATTATTAACTAAAGTTTACTAATGGGACCATAATGTAAAGTAACCTTCTGGGTAGTACCCCAACCACTGGGTCAAAACAACCCAATTGCTGGGTTTGTCCCTATTTTACCCAGCACTGGGTTGTATTTAACCCAGCATTTTTTAGAGTGTAGTATGTTTACCTTGAAAGCATCCTGTCTTCTTCTATGTAACTTAATGCAAATGCATTTTTTATTTATAGGTATATAAGCATTTAAGAAGATATCCAGAATGGCAGAAAACAATGAGCCAGTGTCCTTCTTGGACTTGGCTATTGTCATGAAGTAGTTAGACCCAAACGTGAAATTATCAGAAGCTCAAATCCGGGTTTCAGAGCTCAAAAAATGTGTTTCTGACATGCTGAATCTAACACTTCGTCCATCATTAGCATTCTCTGATGAGAATTCACTTGCTCATGGTTTGAGCTTACGTGGTACTGCAAAGGAACAAATCCAGGCTGTTATTGACTACAAGAAATCTCATCCCACATTGAAAAATTGGAACTATTATGAGTCTGTTTATACATCTCCACATCGAATTGTAAATGAATTGCTCGAAGCTAAAAAAGGAAATCTAGATTATCGGAAAGCTGCAGAATCACGCGATGATTGTGACATCTCAGCATTATCCCATGATGTGGTCCTACTTGCAGCTCAGACTTTCATGTTTCGAAACAAACATTACAATGTTTCTGATGAAGAGGCTCTCCAAGCTTTCCGCAATGCCATTCAATATCTAAAAGGGGAGCAACGTACATCAGCTGAGTTCATAAAGTGTGACAGCCGTGAGCTCACAGAGATCATCCGTTGTGTAAACCGGTATTTCACAGAAGAAAGCATAGATATAATCGGCCTTGAAAGAGCTAAAAAAGTGATGGATAGTATTAATCAAGGCACAGAGCCTCCAAAACCAGACGGGTATATTTTTTCATGGGATGTACACTTGCTGTCTGAAGTTGATTGCTTCAGGTTTAACTATTTAGAAAGAAATGAAATATTTAGAAACAAGAGTGATGATTACATATTTCCAGAGTGGGAGAGAATGGGGCAAAACTGTTATTGCTGGTACATTTTTCGTGCACAGGGTAAATACAGTGGAAAGGACTATTACGCCGTACAATTAAAAAAGACTACTACAATCGGGGGTCTCGTTCATGGATTTAAAGGTGATTTCAGAGCCAGCGAAGATCCTGCCCTTCTGAAACAATTTCAAGATGCCAAAATAAATGGGAACTGTACTAGTGAATTCCAGGGGACATATGCATATAGCTGGAGCAGAGATGGCAAACCTCCTGCTCACCCATACTTCATTGTGGCTCAACTCTACTGGCCTCATTTCGTGCGCGATTTAAACTACCTACTGGTACAGAACAAACATCAAGTCACAGATCAAGAGGCACTAAAAGTGGTTTATGTTGAGCTACCTGCTCTAAAAAAAAACACAAGGACAAAGAAAACGATCCTACATTTAAAACATACACTTGGTTTTTAAACAAACCAAAGAATGCGGTTAATGACTTCTCAGACCTGAAAGATTATTCTGAGGGTCAGATTTTTTCTCATGATTACTTGCGTCCTTCAACAGAACCCCTTCAAATTGATGGTTTTACTTATGAGTGGTCAAGAGAAAAACATGAAAGCACACACCCAAGACTTCACCTTAATATTCAGAGTGAGGCCAACCTGTGAAAGAGTTCCTCAAGTCATTACAGAGGAAACGAGAATAAGATTGGATTACTGGCAGTATATCAAAGAGTTTGTCTTCTTTGGTGGGTCACGTCGTGAAGGAGCAGTGCTTGCCCCGGATCCGGCCTGGATTGATCAGGCACACAGGAATGGGGTTGCCATATTTGGCACAGTTTTTTTTGCCAACTTTGGCCCATGGGGGAGATAAGAAAGACACGGAAGAACTGGCAAAACTGGAGAACCTACAGAAACTAGTGGACATTGCCCACCGATTAAACTTCGAAGGGTGGTTTCTGAATGTCGAAAGCTTCGAAAGCTATGATGATTCTTGCTTAAATGATCTGAAACTCACAATTCAGAAAATGCATCTCAGGGGTAAAGAAATTATCTGGTATTTACCCAGGTGTGATCAAATTGATCGCTTTGACCCAAAATCAAAAGGAGTAAGGATGACGTGTGATGACAAAATCGATAACACAGTCTGCCTTTCTGAAAGAAGAGGGAAAAAAGTTGTATTTGTATTTTTTAAAATTGGTTTGCCAAGTGTTTTCGCAAACCATTTTAACGTGCTCCTCAGAATTACCTCATGTTTGTTGATGAACCCTATTGGGTAAACACACTTAAACACAGACAGTATTTAATAGATCCTATCAGATTTCCATATGCGCAGAACTGTCTTTGGCAGTTCTTTCTAGGTGAAAATGGTCTGGAAAGAAACCCAACAGATACATATCGCTGGTATGGAATTGCTAAATATGCAAAACAAAGAAAATGATTAAAGCAGCACTATGTAACTTTTGGCGCTCTAGCGGTTAATAAACAGAACTGTACGCATCCCGCGGAAGAACATTCCAACCGGAGCTACTTCTCTAAGTTTATGTCTATGGCGATTCACGCATGTATGTGTTACTCCGCAGCGGTGACGACCCGACCAGGCTACAATAGTCCAAATATAAGTACTTATTATAAGTGTACCGTAGTGATTCGGGATAAGACAAAAAGGCGGTTTGGAAGATGAATTCATTATGTACTCGCTCATTATATACATTTCACAAATTTTGAACACAGAAACGTTACATAGTGCTGCTTTAAGCAAAGATTTAACTATGCATTTGCTCAAGTTGGAATTGAAGCTATCCAGGAGATTTTGACTTCATCACCTCAACCATCACCATTAGAGGTCAAACCAACCATAATTGAAGCTGCATCTTCTATCCGTTTCACACTTTGAGATACAGTACATTAACCTGCTTTCTAGATCCTTAGATTTATTTTAATTGTGCTGTGATTTGGTTAGTGCTTAAAGCTTCATTTTAGGTATGTTTTATTTCACCATATTGAAATTGTTTAACATGAAAAAACATTAACATTATTTCTAGTCTTTATTAGAATGATCCCAAAGCTCATATAAACTCTTGCAAGTATAGCTAATTCATGTACACTAGTCTGTGTTGTTTATTTGTTTTATTGTAAGTATCTTAAGAAAATTTAGAATGACAGATGTTCTGTAAATATTGTCTATCAATCCTTGAATTTAACAAAATATCACTTACTAAATGTTTATTTCATTGTACATGCTTAGGGTTGAAACATTAGCATAAGAATCATATTTTAGTCAATATGCATACATTAGACTAAAAACTAAAATTGGTTGTTGTGTTTTAAATAGTTAAAATCATTAATTAATTGTAAGTTTTTTTTATTGTAATACTCTTTTTTTTTAGTTATTGTTATGATTGAATGGAACATGTTGATATAAAAATGCTGTGAATATATTTTTTTGTATAATGTTTGTCATCATTCTGCTTGCATAAAGTCATGAAAACAAACTAATAAACAATTAATAAATAATTATTAGGTTTATTGAATTACAAATAATTTAAAACTGTAAGGTGATCAGTAAATCTTTATGGGCTGCCTGTGTTTCACAGACCATCCATGGGACTGTTAAGATGAAAAAGACACTGTACACAAAATATTCCATATTTCCAAGCACTGTTATAAATGGCTATAAAAAGATTATTCATCAAAATGCAGCCTGCAGGGTAGTCAAATATTTACATTAATATATTACAGCCAGAAACGATGTACACATTCAGTGACATGAAATCCATTCAGTTATAGCCCTCCCATTTCAGTTACAACAATCACATACAGCATTTGTGCTTAAAATGACTTCATCATCATCATAATCAAAGAAAATTAGGCACATATCCTAAAATTATTCACAAATTATATACACAGTGTACACACAACGTATTGGCAGTGCTGACAGCATTACAGAGCTACGATATTTGGCTTCCAGTGAAATCCACAATGATGTTGCATAGGATCGATGACTGACAGGAATCATACACTGGAGTGAAATGGAAGCAACGGTGTAACTAAAACCCTGCAGCGCCATACCAACAGCATTTCACAACGTAAAGAAGGTGAAACCACTGAAGAGTCCCATATATTATGCTTTCCCATGCAAGGAAACTCACTGTCCATCCAAATGATATTTCTTATAGAGAATCAAAGATAAAATCTTATGTACAAATCCTCCAGAAGCATCCTTGCATTACAAAGCAGCAAATACAGTATATTATTAATCCAATGACTATGTGGATGTTTCTTACTCTTTCACATTGAATGCAAGATATGTACACGAAAAAGGCCAAAATGGTCAATGAGGTATACTCATACACCAAATTATGAACAATTTCTCACTGTGCTTTAGCCAAGATGTGTTGAGACGGTCTTAAAGCACCAAGCAAAGCCTTACAGCTGAACCCCTCAAGATGACCTGTGCCAGTAGTGATATTTCACATATAAAAAAGCATAATTTTTCTCATACATGTTTGAAAGTAAAATGTCCCTTTAACTGTGTAGCAACTTTGCTTTAAAAAAATGTGAATTTCAAAACAGATGGAGGTTACAGTCGCCCTGCCGCTCCCTTTATCCACTTCCTCTTTTCTAAACCACACATTTTGCTCCTCTGATATGATATGATGAGTGTGAGGCTGTTTATTTTAGGCAAATACAAAGGACTAGCGTAGAGCCCTGTAGTTAATAAAATCAGCATTTTTCAGAAGTATAAAACATAGTGCCGTTTTTTCTTTACAAAATGGAGTAAGGCACCAAATTCTATTCAGCACCAAAAACAGAGCGTGGTCTAGTGTAAAAAATAGATAGAGAGGCTTTGTGCTACAGTAGAACACTGGAACATGCGGTCAGCAGTTAAGGAACGGGTGGTAACAAAAAAAAAATGCAGAAAGGCAAACAAAAGCACGTCCCAGATTGCAAACGAGGTATTTTTTCCAATCATCACAATAAATAAATCCAAAATCATAAGTGTAGCACCATGCTATTTCATCCGTATCCTTATCATGTAAAACATGAAACGATGGTTAGCATCCAATCAAGCTGGTTTTGTAAAGTCATGAACAAGTCCATCATTACAGGGAAAGTCAATGTTCTTTTGAGTGAAGACGCCAAGATGTTGGTCTCGGGTTTAGGATGTAATTCCTCCGTTTCACCAGTAGAGGGTAAGACAAACAAGCATTGCATTGGGTGCGAAAGTATTTCCAACAGTTAAGGTGCGGTCACATTTACCGAAGTTTGGCAAATTTTTGTATGTGAAATCCATGTAATCGGGAATTTTGTGTGATGGCGGAAAATTGATCTACGCAGATTTCGCAGCAGATGCAGGTTTGCCACTCTGATTCACCGTTTGGTTTGAAAGTGACTTGTGTGAGCTCTGTTTCACACATCGCTACATTATTGACGACAGACAATGAACCCTTTTTGTCCATAAAATTTAGCTAATGTGCCCGCACTTCTACTTTTGAGGTAAAAATGGGGACAAAGCACTTTCTTCTGATTTCGTTGTTGTAAAATAAAAATAAAAATCACACTGAAGTACCGTTGAGTTTTGGCGCATATATATTTCTCTCTCTATATATATTTATATATGAAGTGGGTTACCAGCACCCGTAGATGTGATATAATGACTTGATTAGAGTTCACGGATCAGGCTGGATCATAACGTGGACTCCAGCGAAGAGTCCAGGATGTCATCATGGTGACTGTTACTATTGGAGTCGCTGTCGTAGCTCTGCGGGCTGGAGCAGCTGGCTGCCTCTTTCAGACGCAGGAGCATGTTCATCTGTTCACACAACACACAAAAACAACAGTCAGGCCTGATCACATAACACCTTTAAAAATAAGTCATATTTGAAGTATAAAGAAATGACTAAATCTAGAACATACTCATTTGTTTTCCTGTATTTTTGACCTGTAGAGGTGCATTAAGAATTGAAAGTTCCCTTTCATGGGAACTTCGAACTGCGTCCTCTAGGGGTCGCTATGGGGAACGCCTCGTCGTGACCCGTGTCTGAAGCATACATTGAAAAAACACCAACAACACGTTGGCCGGCGACAGCCATGACGTCACTACCGGTATAGTATATACTACATATACTATAGTATAAATAGGCGCCGAGAGAACACATCATCCTCTTCTTCATCTTCACTGACTGTTTTGTTTGAAGCGTGCATTTCCGTGGTAAGAGCGATCTATATTCCTGTCGTTATGGCGAGCACTAGCAAAGCGTTTAGAAGATGTGTGCATCCGTGTCATCGCTATTTGACACCCGATGACACACACGATCTATGCATTGTTTGTTTGGGCAAAGAGCACGCACGCGATGTCTCCGAAGGGGCAATCGGCTTGCACTGCGAGCGTTTTTCCAAGGAAAAAAGCTCCGCTCTCGTTTGTCTCCCTTTTCGAGGAAGAAGAAGAGGATGATGTGTTCTCCCGGCATCTATTTATACTATAGTCGCACCGGTAGTGACGTCATGGCTGTCGCCGGCCAACATGTTGTGTGTGTTTTTTCAATGTATGCTTCAGACACGGGTCACGACGAGGCGTTCCCCATAGCGACCCCTAGAGGACGCAGTGTCTCGTTCCCTACTCAGGGAACCATGGTTACATACGTAACCTGAGACGTTTTTTTTTATATATAAATATGCATTTATACAACGCACATGTATAAATATACTTTTATGTAAAATGTATATATAAATTTTGCTCTTTACAATTTTTTTACAACTTCTTGTCACATTTCTGTTGCATACAAAGTCTCCAAATTCCAGAAATGTCAACATTTGTTAATTTTTTGTGAATTAATTTTATTTTAAATAAGTGAAATAAAACAATAATAATAATAAAACTGAAAGAAAATCAAATATTACATTTTCATATACTGAAATTATTATTATTTTTATTATTTTCAGTTCAATTAAGTACTAAAGTACTAAGTTACATTCATAAAGTCATATGATCTCAACATGGCATGGTAGAATATAACTTTTTTCTACATCACCAATAAGCTACTGAGTATTCATCTTACAAAAATGTACATAAATTATGTGTGAATTATTTTCAGCCATTGTTTATATTATGATTTTATTGAGCAACTCTACCAAGACCAATTTTCTTCTTTATTAGGTCCCCAACTTTTTTTTTGCGAGTTTTGCGTTTTTTTGCAAATTTTGTAAATAATGTTGATCATTTTCAATATCTTAGACTGCACTCGTTACAGTAGGTGCCATTTTGAAAATCACTGTATTTTATTTTTTCACTATTCCTTCAAAATTGATTGAGTTCTCACAATTGGTTCAAATGATTGATGGACCGATCCACACAAAACTGCCTGTAAATGCCTGGATTTTTTTTTTTGCCTCTGCCCAAAAGTTTTGATGACACAAACTGCTGATGCTGACCCAAAATTAGATGAGAAGCTGTATCTCAATAGTAGCAAAAAACTAGCAAAACCAAACATGCTACGCCTCACAAGCACCAAGATCTGAGGATACCTGCCAACTTTGGGGACATCGTCACCTACAGGTCATGAGGTATGAAAAATGGCTATTTTTACTGGTAACTTTTGAAATGTTTGTCAGAAAATCATAAACTGTAAGAGTAAACACTAAGCTACACTAAACTAATGCTTTTATCTGTTTGTGTTTCTCACCAGTGGGTCGGCATCACTGTCACTCTGCGTACTCTGTTTGTTAAGGCCCTCTCTGGAGGCGGAGTATCCATCAAAGCCCACGTCCTCTGGGCGGAGCTGCAGCAAAGCTGGCCAATCAGGGTGCTGATGAGAAGCTGCCCATGGAAAAGTCTCCAGAACCCACAGCGCAGGATCCTCCCATGCAGCTCTGTGACCGTACAGCTAAACAAACGCAAACAAACAGACAATCGATAAATTGTTTGTTTCTATAAATTGAGAGATATGGAGAGGCAAGAAAGAACTACTTTGTGCGAGGTCACTTTTACAATGAAATTTAATTAAAAAAAAAAGACATCAGTGACTGTGAAAAAGGTAGATTTTACTATAAAAGAGGGCAAATGTTACCTGTAAGCCTTCTCTCACAGCCTCCAGCATGTAGGGGATGATGGAGTAGTTCCACAGGTCAGTGAACCAAACGCGAGAACCGTCCACATCCATCGGACATGACAGGAACAAACGTGGACCTGGATGAAGAGACATGAGACTCACATTCAACTCTTGCAGAGTGAATTAGTGACACTGGGAATGGTCTGTTAATATTTGGTTTCAGTATGGCGGGTTATCTCCGTACCGATGGTCACATCAGAGGAGCTGTGGGCCTCCAGGAAGCGGTTGAGGTGGTGCCAGACCTGAGGAATCCAGTCTATGATCTTCACCAGCTCCGGGTTACGTGTTCGGCTGCCGATCTCTGTCTCAATCAGCTTCCTCCTCAGAAACCGGCCCAGGAAACCTTTTACCGGCTCCATGTGATTAGCACACAGCACCCATCTGGGATGGAAATCATACGTAGCTCATGTTAGCATTTAATAGAAATACATAAACAAAAAGGGAACTTATAAATATATATATAATATAAATATATATATATCTATATATATATGCATACATGCGCGCGCACACACTGTTCACTGAGATGTAAAGGACAATTAGAATCTTTTCATTGCTGTCAACAACAGCACAATGACGCCATCTAGAGGTCGCTCTATGGCAGTTTCCCCATTAAGGCCAAGGCATTGTTTTAGGGCTAACTCAAGACAAAATAGAGAGCAGTTTTGTACCTGAAGTTATGATGAAGTTGCAGGTTTGGAGCAGAAGATGTCGCCTGACTCATCGTGCCGATTATATACGGGCTGCAAATACAGAGAGACAAAATAAAACCATTAATTGTACACACGCTTATTATTGCTGTGTTCATTAGTATGCTGTTGTTACACTGACTGTAGGGTGACATTATAGTGTGCACATAAACACGTTTTTTTTTATGTACTTGAATATACACTTTGTTCAAAAGGTTGGGGTTGGTAAGATTTTTAAATGCTTTTGTAAGTCATTTGTGGCCACAAAATACAGTAAAAACAATACTATTTTGAAATATTATTACAATTGAAAATAATCTAATACATTTTAAAAAGTAATTTTAAAAATTACTTTTAAAATCCTTAGCCATCTTCAAGAATCGGCTAAAACACATCTCTTCCATTTTTATTTGACCCTCTAAATCTAGCAATCTCTATTCTAATTCTATTCTTTAAAAAAAACTTGCCCCTTTTAGACTTGCACTCTATTCATTTACTAACTGCTTGTTTTCTTAAAAAAAAAAACTAACATTAGCTTCTCTATTCTTTTTCTATTCTATCTATTCCTTTTCTTTTTATTTATTATACAATTAACAAAAGCAAAAAAGGCCTCTTAACACTCACATCAATGTGGAAAACAGTTGTGCTGCCTAAAGTTTTTTTTTTGTGGAACAGCTTTTATTTGAAATAGAAATCTTTTGTAACATTATAAATGTCTTTGCTGTCACTTTAATGTCTCTACTAAATAAAAGTGTTAATTTTTTTCAGAAAAAAAAATCACACTGACTTCAAACATTTGAACATGTATTTAATAAAAAATATAAAAGGCAGACTCACCAGCGCTGGTATTTGCAGCTAAGCAAGCCGTTGAAGATCTCTCCCAGTGAGCTGATGTGATGAAGGTTGTCCAGAATGAGCACCAGAGGGGCTTCAGTGTCCTGTCCGTCAGCGCTGCACTGCTCCACTATATTAGCTAAGTACTGACGCAACTCCTAGCAGATAAATATACACATCTTTACATTCTAATGTACAAGGATTTCTAGACTTCGGGTCATATCTTGTTAGCTAGTCCTTTTTATTTGACGTTTTGGAGATAAAAGTTGCACGGGTATATTTGTAGCAATAGCCAACATTACATTGTTTGGGTCAAAATATTTCTTTTATGCCAAAAATCATTAGGATATTAAGGAAAGATCATGTTCCATGAAGATATTTTGTACACTTTAAAGGCGATTTTCTCAATATTTTGATTTTTTTTCTTAAGCTTTTTTAAAGCTTATTTAATTCAGCTTTCAGATCATGTATAAATCTCAATTTCAGAAAATGGACTCTTATGGTTTTGTTGTCCAGGGTCACAAATGAATTTTCCTTGCTCTTTTGACATAGAAGTTCTATAAACTAGAGTTTAAATGATGTAGAAATGATACAAACAACTCGGCTCACAAACCAAGGAAAAGAGGCCGATTCTCACCTTGCTGGATTTATGGTCGACGTTGAAGGTGACAATGTTGCTCTCATTGGGCAGTCTGCCCTCTCGCAGCACCAGATGCTCTGCCAGTCTGTGGGCCAGGTAGGATTTTCCAGTGCCGCTGGGGCCTGAAAGGATGATCCTGCGATGTTCCTGGAGCAAAGATGCGTAACGCTGGAGCATGGGTTTGGGGATCAGCGTCTCGAAGACCAGAGAATCCTCAGACTGAGAGTTCACATCTGAAATGAGAGAAACACTCACAGTGTTAACAACAACTGAAATACGAAACAATCTTGACAAATAATGAGAACGAATAAAACTTTTCATTGTGTGAACCTTTCAGCGAGATGTTGATTGTGTCATTCTCTCCCACAAGGTATCCACAGGGCAGGAGTTCAGGTGTGACTGCTCCGCTGGACCGGATCACATCTCCAATACGATAACCCTCCACACTGTCTGAACCCAGACCCAGATGACTGACCGGATCAACATGCCTGATATACTCCTACAGAGAGACAATCAGATGATCAATCCAACAGATATCTATTGATATTTTTATTTGACCCTCTAACTCTAACACTTTCTATTCTATTTTAATTCTACTTTATCTATATTTATCTTCTTTTAATTTTTTTATTTAAAAAAAACAACAAAAAACAAACAAACACTAGCTTTCTATTT
>NW_015623463.1:402812-405497 GCF_001515625.1 Sinocyclocheilus rhinocerous | reverse complement strand
TATATATATATACATACATACATACATACACACACATATATATATATATATATATATACACCTTGCTACGTGTACTGCGTTAGGCTAACCGAGACTTGTCATTTGCACTTATATATTGTTGCTCTTTTGATAGTTTTGACTGCTTTTATTGTCCTCATTTGTAAGTCGCTTTGGATAAAAGCGTCTGCTAAATGACTAAATGTAAATGTAAATATCCACTCATTTTTATCAAATAATCAGGATGGCTGCCTTATGTTATATGATAAACATAAACAGAGTCAAATAATTTGGATGTGTCTGGCTAAATCACACAAATCTGTCAAAAATATCCAGGATATATTTCACCCCTAAAATAATTAGCAATTATTTTCCCCTCATATTTTTGATATTTTCATTACAATTAAGGATATTTCCTCCATTATAAGAAATTACTAGTAGCAATTATTTTTCCCCCATATTTTTTTATATTTTCATAACCGTTACGTATATTTCCTCCATTATAAGAAATTGTCAGTAGCAATTATTTTCCCCCCATATTTTTGATATTTTCATAACAGTTAAGGATATTTCCTCCATTACAAGAAATTACCAGTACTTAGCAATTATTTTCCCCCCGTATTTTTGACATTTTCATAACAATTAAGGATATTTCCTCCATTATAAGAAATTGTCAGTAGCAATTATTTCCCCCCCCATAATTTTTGATATTTTCACAAGAATTAAGGATATTTCCTCCATTATAAAAAATTGTCAGTAGCCTACTCTAACACAAAAAAATCTTGTTCATTTATTTATTAAAAATATACATATTTAAATTGTTAAATACATCTGTAAAGTAATATTGTTAGTGTCATTATGTTAGTGTTTGTTGTACTGATTTCCTGCTGATTTTAATAAAAAAAAATACTGTGTATTTACAAAACCAACTTAAAGTATGCAAAATATTCTTTTTCTTTCTTTCTTTCTTTCTAGAGACTTCGCAACAGATTAAGTACCCATAAAATACTTTTAATGAACCACTGTCTAATGCTTCTGAATGTAAACCATTCATCATCAACAAATGATTACAGCAATGTATATTCATTAATCTACCTTAAACAAGCGTCGTACAACCCCATCCAGAACATCCCACTTGGTTTTTCCACTGACACCAATGCAGCCAATCAGGAAGTCTCGAGTCCTGCAGTCCTGTGGGAGACAGAAGACACATCATTAAAACAAAACTCGCTCAAATGGGGCACTTTTAAAAATCCTCCTGCAAAAAAGGCGAGAGAACTGACCTCTTTCCACGTGACGCCCTCTTGAAGACTGACAACTATTTTTACATGTCTGCTCTCTTTACGAGAACTTCCGTCTCCACCAGAGTCATCCAACAACATGTCTAAAAGAAGACAGACTAGATCTGTAATGTGCTTTTATGATTCTTTTCTTGCATAAAGCGACAAAACAAACTTTAGGGAAAAAATAACACAAAAAATAGCATGTATGCCCCTACCGAAGCTGGTGGACTCTGTGAGGTTGAGGCTGTGTTGAGACAGGCCAGGTGTGGGGGTCGGGGTCGCGTTATAGACGGACACTTGAGAGGACGCCCTGCTCCCACTGGCTTGGCTTTCCAACTTAAGACGATCATTTTCCACCTTTAACTTCTCGATCTCCACCTATCAGACCACCCAGATAACGATAAAATATGTAACATTTCTCTTTTCTACTGAAAAATTGTGAAAAACACTGTTGCAAAAGGAAGCATCGGAAGATTCGTGGGACTGCAAGAAGGTAACGTGAAGGTCAGTCTCACACCTGCATGCGGTTCATAGCCTCCCGCAGCTGGTCCAGCTGGTGGGCGGAGCTTAGGGCTTCCAGTCGAATGTCCGTCAACTTCATCTCCTTCTCTCGCAGCTCGTATTAACTTAAATAATGTTAGCAAATGGGTGCAATATAAAAAAGAGGGAAAAATTTAAGGGGGTCTGAATACTTTCCGTACCCACTGTATATATATTTAAAAAAAAAAAAAATTTTTTTAAACAAAGACGCGCAGAATCAAACGGTTTATAATAAATGTAAAATAAAAAAATAATAAAATCAAAATGTAATTAATAATCAAAAAGTTGATCATCAAGCAATGCAAAATCAACTTTAAAATAAAAAAATCTAAACAAGTAAGATCATTATCAAGAATTTAGAAACAGAAGTTGTTCACAATCAGAAAGTTCAAAATCAAGTACTTCATAAAATTCAAAGAAGAGGAATTTATAATCAAGAACTGAAATAACATGATCATGTCATGATCCCATTGACAGCTCATGGAACATTTCTGCAGACTTTGCTGTCCTGTGTAAAACTAGACACTGGGGTGCTTTCACACTAGCACTTTTGGTGCGCACCCGGGTTCGATTGCTGTATTCACACCTGCCAAAAAGGTCCGCACCAAGAGGGGAAACGAACTTGAGTTCGATTCAATCGAACCAAACAAGACAGGTGTGAATACACCCAGAGTTCGGTTCGTTTGGATGATGTGAACGCTGTCTTCCGAACTCGGGTGCGCACCCGTGAACCGTACCCCGAGTCCGCTTAAAAAGGGTGGTCTGGGGTACGGTTCAAGTGAACTCCGGTACGGTTCGCTGCTGATGTGAACGCAATCGTACGAAATCGCGGAAGTGAACCGCTATTAATGACGTATTATTTGAT
>NW_015623463.1:372237-402433 GCF_001515625.1 Sinocyclocheilus rhinocerous | reverse complement strand
AGCGGGAGTGTGTGTTGCGGAGCAGCAGTGCCGAGGTGCTGGTGCCGTTGTGAGGGAGTTTGGGAGAGGAAGGGAGAGAGGAATCCGTCATCTCCTCAATGTCTGAGTGGGACGAAGCTGATTTGGGTGATTTCTTCTTACTGAAGGCCTGTTTGAAGGAGCTCCGCAGCTGCAACGACAACAGAGAGAAGATCATGACGCTGAGAGTTTCTCCAAAAATGATGAGGCAGCACTTCAATATGTGTAAGAGAAGCAGTACAGTGCAGACAGGGGAGTAAAACAGCAAGGGAGACACAGCGTCAAATATAAAGGCAGGTTGAGCATCATTCATATCAAAGATTGAAGATAAAGCAGCCTTTTTATCTGTGTTTTTTTATGTATAGATTTGAATGTGCTGAGCTTTTAAACTTTCATTTTAGTCATTTTGACAGTTATTTTAAACAGCGTTTACAATACAATGGCATTTATTACTCTATAGTTGCAAAAGTTTAAAATAAAAGAAAAAATAAACATTCATAAAGTTCAGAATCAAGATGTTTTTAAATAAAAAACAAAAATAAAAAGTTCATAATGAAGTACTTCAAAATAAAAAAACAAACTGCAAAAAATTAAAATAAGTGCATAATCACAAGGTTTATTATCAATAAATGTAAAATAAAAAAATTACACAATTATAATAATTAAGTTCAAAATTAAATATATATATATATATATCTCATTTCTGTTCGCCTTCAGCATTCTTTAGAGCATTTGCAGTACAATAGTAAGACAGACGTAAGTGCCGTTATGTACTGAAGCTTTGTAAACAAAACGAACGGTTCAAAAACGTAAATATATAAAAGTGCAGAGAGCAATGTTATGCATTTGCCGCCTTCTCCTGTGCCGTCGTTACTAAGCAACGGGGTAAACAGCTGCTGGCTTGATGACGCAAACGAACCGCGGTTCGGACCCAAATAAAATAATATGAACGCAGTCCAGCGGGGGCAGGGGGAGGGGGGAGCAATCGAACTCGGGTTCGGACCAGGCAAGCGAACCAAGTGTGAAAGCACCCATAACTGTCAATTTAATTGTATAAATAAACGTATAAATCACTGTAAGACATTATTTCAAATAGGATGAGAAGAAGGGGTTTGGAAGGACAGAGTAGGGGAGAGAAAGACAGCAGGCTGAGGAGAAGTACATCAGTACATCTAAGGGTTAGCAGGGTTAGTGGTGTGATGCGGAGTGAAGCTGGGTTAACCAAAGACAGGTGTGCAGGATTCTCTGAACACACACTCTTACCTCATACACCTGCCATATGAAGCGACAGCACAGCGAAAAACAGAGAGACAGAAAAGCACATTCAGCCGTGTGTGTTTGTGTCCTGCACAGGGGTCTGACCTAAGCACAAGCTGCAAGACGCTATAAATCACTGTCAGATCACTGTCTACAATGACTACAACTAAATCTGCAGGAAGAACTACTAAGTTGAGAGAGTCGTGTTAAATTACAACACCATGTTTCACTTAAAGACAAACTTACCAAGACAAACCCCTCAGTGATTCGTCCACCAGGACCAATGCACACACAATAACACAAATCGACTGCAGGAATAGGGACCTACTTAAGCTTGTTACCATTCTCCAAAACACTAGATGACCAACTGGACTACCAGGCTAATATGACCTTTTTACACAACAGTAATGCACCTACAAAACTAAATAACCAATTTAAAC
Source organism: Sinocyclocheilus rhinocerous (assembly GCF_001515625.1). Lineage (NCBI taxonomy): Eukaryota > Metazoa > Chordata > Actinopteri > Cypriniformes > Cyprinidae > Sinocyclocheilus > Sinocyclocheilus rhinocerous. The sequence goes on along the minus strand of NW_015623463.1, from coordinate 400,718 downwards.
ACAACTGAAGTCAGTCTAAAAATATTTGTTAGCAAAAATAACAACACAAACTGGGATACTAAGCATTTAAAACTCAAATTGCTGGTGTCCACTACTGTTCAAAAATTTGAAAGAAGTCTCGTATGCTCACCAAGGCTGCATTTATTTGATCAAAAACACAGTAAAAACAGTAATACTGTGAAATATTTCAATTTAAAATAACTGTTTGAATATATTTTAAAATGTAATTTATCCCTGTGATGGAAAGCTGAATTTTCAGCATCATTACTCCAGTCTTCAGTGTCACATGATCCTTCAGGAATCATTCTAATATGCTGATTTGCTGCAAAAGATTTTTTTTTGTCATTATCAATGTTGAAAACAGTTGTGCTGCTTAATATTTTTGTGGAAACCTAACACATTTTTACAAGTCCAAAGGAACAGCATTTATTCGAATTTGAATTTTTTAGCATTGTAAATGTCTTTCATGTCACTTTTGATCAACGCATCCTTAATGGAATAGAATGATTAATTTCTTTCAAAAAACAAGCAAGCTGACCTTAAGCTTTTGAACAGTAGTGTATATAAATCTACAAGGACTGCTAGCCTATGTTACACTTGTCTAAACATAAGAGGGTAACTACTGTCATTATTATTTAACATACATATTCATATTCATCATCTGACACGTCACCTCCAGCACAGGTCATCAGCTACAGTCAGCATGATACGGCAAAACAGGACGAACAATATTAAACTCTATTTGTATGGTAAACTAACTTCCACTACAAAAAAGGCAGGACCTTATTTTTTTCTTTTAATACTGTTTTCAGGAAAAGTATCAGCATTTAGTTTACTATCACACTAGATGTTTGTTAGTAGTATTTATTTATATTTAAAGTTTTGGCAACTTCAGACAAAAACATAAAAGACAAATGTTAGACACAAATAAAATGCGGAATGAAGAAACACAGGTTAGCAATGGTTGAATATTTCTTTAAAGGGATAGTTCACCCAAAAGTGACAGTTCTTTCATTTACTCAGCCTCAAATAGTTCCAAACCTGTATGAGTATCTTTCTTCTGTTGAACATAAAAGAAGATATTTTGAACAATATGGGTAACCAAACTCTTGATGGTCCCCATTGACTTCTATAGTATAGTTGAGGACTGGAAACTGCTCGGTAATCAACATTCTTTAAATTATCTTCTTGTGTATTCAGCACAAGAAAGAAAATCATACAGGTTTGGAACAATTTGAGGCGGAGTAAATAATGAAAGAATTGTCATTTTTGGGTGAACCATCTTTTTTTATTTTTTATTTAAATGTTGTGTACTCACCCAGTTCTTCTTCTTCTTCTTGCTGTTGGAGTCGGGGTTGTCCATGTTGGAGCCCAGGCTGGAGTGGCTGGTGATGCTGGAGACGCTGTCAGATGAGTGCTGTCTGCGCATGCGCAGGTCCGGCTGCGCTCCGGGGGCTGAACCATTATTACCTGATGAACAGAGAGAGATTTTGGTTGACTTCAAGTGTGCCATTTAGTGTTCAAACAGCAAAACTAAACAATACTGTATAATACATCAGAACACAACGTCTGAAAAGTATATACAGAATGCTCAAAATACATAATTTAATGTAATTATTCACGTCAAAGGAAAAGATAGATAACAAGAAGTTTGAAATCAAATGTCAGAGATTTCAAATATGAAGTCAAACTGAAAAAAAGTCTTGATTTATTGATTATTTTCTTTTGCTCACCTGTGCGTTCACTCTTGCAGGTGAGTTCTGGAGTATTGATGACGCCGTTGATGGCCGCTTGAGCCACTGCGTTTTGCTTCTTTAGCAGCTCAATGGTTTTCCTCAACTCGTTCAGCTCAGAGTCCTAACATACAAATACATATTTATTGACAATGCATCTACAAAATCATACTCTGTTTAAGTTTATTAATGAACAAGTGTGATGAATTCAAAAGCAAGCGTGTTGATATTTACTTTCTGTTCTGCGTTCATGGTGAGGCTCTTGAGTCGGATGGTCATGTTGCCCAAACTCTGCTCAAATGCTGCCACCAGGTGGGCCTGTGGAGAAAAACAGGCAAAATGAGGAAAGAGGGCTCATCCAAGTTCAAAATTATGTTGTTTTTTTTGCATGCATTCATCATAGCTGCACCATAATACACTATTCACATAACACAGAGACATTGTGCAATCTGCCTTTAAGAATCGACACGTTTCAGAAAGGCGGGGCATAGAGGAGAAACAATAATGTACAGTATGTGGAAAATAATGAGTTTTTTTAACCTTAAACCGCATAAACACATTTCATTACACTAAATACACAAAATAATGTTCTTTTTAGCAACATCATATGACCCCTTTAAATTAAATGTCTAAGCAAAGCTTTTTCCTTGAGATGATAAGAGCAGTCACAAATGCACTCATTCAAAGCTGCATGAACTGTGTGGGAGATGCCTGCTTATTGAAACGTTCAACAGAAGCAGAAAAGCTTAAATTTTTTTTCCCAACAGTCCATTTCTCTGTTCTGACTCAAATTTTTCTGTGTAGTCTCGCACTATATTATAATTTAGTCTAGTATGTTTTATAAATACACAGTGGCCCCCAATAGTATTTATTTTTCATAATTGTGATTTGAGTGATTTAATAAGTGATTTAATGATTAATATCACAATAAATAAAGTGATTTAATATCTCCCAATAGGACTTTTATCTGACAGTTGTGACTTTATTTCTCTAAATTGTAAATGTATTTCACACAGTTGTGACATTCATCTCACAACAAGTATGATTTTTTTGTTATGCAGCTTTTTTTCTCATAGTTGCAAATTTTATACCTCATTCAAAGCTGCATGAAATGCATGACCCATGGAGTTGCCTGGTTATTGAAACTGGTTACTGAAGCAGCAAAGCTTAAACTTACTAAACACAAACACTTAGATGTGCAATCTAAACTTTGACCTGCATGCGACAACACAAACTTAATTTATCCTTTCGTTACAGTTCACCTTTCCTTCTAAATCTAATCTTCCCCTTAAGAATGAAAACAATTACAAATGATCGCTTAAATACATTTGAAGAGTTTCAACTGTTTCTCCCAGACCACAATGACAATAAATGGAGATCAAACGGAGACTTTTTCTCAAGTCTCTTAATTTTCAGACAACCTGAATATTTACACATGCATCCTCTAAAATTTCAAGTGATCTCAACAACGTCTTAAATTGTGCTCAGATAACAAAGTTGGAAATAAAAAGAGATTTGAAATATAAACTCAAACATTTCCTAACAAATTCTTGACCAAATTTTTAATACCAAAAATTGTCTCATTAATTCCCATTTTATTTGTCATGAGATATTTCAAAGAAAATATGAGAGTCAACGTTAAAACTTTCCAAGCTAATATTCCTAAACTATGGAAAAGCAACCACTAAGCATACAATTTTCTTCGGGGTCATCGCCTCACCTCACGTCCAAGAGGGTCTTGGGAGCTGTCATTTGTCTCCGTAAAGCCTCCCTGTCTATATTTTTCTTTCTGAGAGGGAGTGTGTTTCTCTGGGCACCCATGGGAAGGGTAGCAGTTCAAAGGGAGCCAAATCAGAGGGCCAGTCCCGTCAGAACAAACATCACTAAAGCTCTTCTGCTGTTCCATAGATAGCTCAGATTCTGATAACGAAACTACAGCGATATATTAAGAAGCAGTGAAGCTCCTCCTAACACTGATAACTGAGACAGACAAAGCAAAGAGGCCGCCTGGGGCCTTGACATGTTTCACTGGCGTCTCAAGGGCCCTTTTTTTTTTTTTACCATTCTTTTTCTTTCTGTTTGGATATTTCTCATTGTTCTGTAGCTGTAGTGTTTTGTCTGCATAGCAAACATAATCATTAAACCGAAACAATGTTCTATATATGTCTTACATGTATAAATAATCCTTCACCTCATTCCACACCAGTCAAAAATTTACACTGTTCTCAACAAGTTGACAAGTTCATGGTGTACTACGTTATGTCAGAAACCATTACGCACAAGCTTGAAAAGGAAGAAATAAACAATGCAGCAAAAAGAGAAAATCTTGTCTTTTTGGTGCACATTTAAACTCCTCTTTTGTTAGTACCTCTAAAAAAAATCTTGTCTAGTTTGTACTTACAAGACAGGATTCCTTTGCCTTAGGCATAAGAGACATGTCTTTGTGATTTACACATACATTTATCTTTAGGAGAGCATATCAAAAACACTGAACGTGGTCTGTACTCCCCTTTGTCTATAGCCATAAATCATCAAATCAAACATCACACACAGCCCATTTCTCTGGTGGAAATGGCGTGGATCTGTTCTGACTTGAATCCTGCATAGTCTCGCAGTATATTATAATTTAGTCTAGTATGTTATATTTGATAAAAATACAGTGGCCCCCAGTAGTACTTATTTTTTACAACTGTGACTTTATATCTCACAGTTGTGACTTTAGTTCTCAAAATTGTGACTTTTTCTGTTGTATGTTACTTCTTTCTCATAATTGTGTATTTTATACCTCAAAATTGCAACTATTTCTCACAAATGTAATTTTATATCTTACATTAGTGACTTTTATACCCCAAAATTGTGACTATAGTATTTCTAATAAATGTTGTACCTCATGAATGTTAAATCAAACAATATAATTTTATACATCACAACAATGATTTCTTCTGATAATTGTGATTTTTAAACTATACCTCAAAACTGTGCTTTGTTTCTCACAAATGTAATTTATTTTCACAAAATGACTTAAACAATAAGATCTAATGAACCTCTTTGCATAATTGTGAAGTTTATACCTCAAAATTGTTTCAATTTTATATCTCAAAGTTTGACTACTTTTCTGATAACTTTTATATCTAAAATTGTGAACATTTCTCACAATTATAATTTCATATCTCACAATACAACATTATATTTCACAGTTGTCACAATTATTTCAACTTCATACCTCAAAATTGTGACAATTTTTTTGCAGATGCTACCCATTTGAATTCTAACTGTTCATTGTGACTTTATTTCCCGTAACTTCGACTGTCTTATATAGTAGAGTGATCTCTAAAAACAGGTTTAATTTTTTTTAAACATAACAGGTGTAACTACTGTACATGGGTAAGTGCATCTTAAGTGTAGGAAAATGTTTTACAATAGCCAGTGTTCCTTAAGACGTAGTGCTATTGTATGATAATATAACGACAAATGGAAACTCCAATGAGGTCACGATCAACGCTAACATTAATCAAATACACAACCCACACAGGCGTCACTGGGATTACGATAACACCATTTATAAGATGCCTCAGAATGACAACTGACACTAGATACTGAATTGTGAATTAATAATGCCCTGTAGATATAATAAAAGAATAAAGAGCAGTCTCAGAACTATGTATCTGTGTCCACCTACATTGGCACTGAGTTGCGTTGTCAGGGCGGACACCTTTTCCTGGGAGGCGTCCAGTTCTCGACGCAGCTTGCGGATCTGGAGAAAAAATGCAGAAGAGAAACGGGTTGAAAAGAGGAAGACAAAACACAGATCAAAAGAAGAGGAAAAGGAGGCACACACAAGGGATCCAGGTGTGTCGTGGAAAGAGAACTATGTGATTTGGTTTCAAAGAGAAGGGGAAATAGTTTGCAGGTGTATGTACAGAATACAGGTGTGTTGCACAGGTGGATGTAAAGATCACAGAGATCACAGAGCCGACAGTGAATCCGCCCACAGTTTGTGTTCATAACAGGTCAATGGTGGTGAATAAACACGCTACAGGTGACGGCAATGCGGTTCACAGGTATGTGGGGGGCCGCGTGTGTGTTGTTTTTGCGAAAGGACAAACAAGTCCTCACCTCTGAATGTGATTTCTCCTCCGTCTGTTAAAATAAAAAGACAGAGTAGTTACTGGCACTTTTAAATGGCGTATTTGCTCAGCTTTTCTTGTTTAACAGTTGAAAAATGAGCTGCTTTCTCTCCTGAGGGTTTAAAATGAACACCAGAGAGAGCAACACACACCTGAAAGTGAACAGAATGATAACCCTAAAGCTCTAAAGGGGGACTTTCCTTTTCCTGTGATTTATGAGCTCATCTCTACTGGTACACTAGCAGACAAATGGGAAGTTGGACACATTTGAATATGACTGAGTGTTGGTAATAACACTAAAGTTGGTAACTAGACAATGGGAAGCACCCAGAAGCTCTTTAATGATATCGACACAAACATATACGTAAAAAGCTTAGTTTAAATACACAGGTGTGAGAGCACTAGTAAAAATGCTTCTTTAAAAAAAAAAACACACACAATAGTTTATTTTATTTTACAATATATTATGAGCATAATAATCTGAGTGAAAAACAGAATTTAAAAAAATACAGTTTGTGTAATTACAGATTCAGTGGAACAAAGAACATTTGACCTTTTGCACAAAAAAGTCAAAACTGTCACAAAGTGATCTAGAAATAATGTCCAATATTAAATACTTCTGATTCATATTACTGTACATCATAACATTTCTTCGCTCTACATTTTTTCAAAATCGTAGAACTTGTTTATTTCCAGATTTTAAATCTAGATTTTGAAATCTTCAGGTGAATGAGCATGCTTGCTGACAAATGTCTGCTCTAGACAACAATAGCATACTAGGGCTCTTTGTATGTCGTCTGGCAAACACGCATGTAATGACACCCACTCTAATGATTTTCTTTACTGTTGACACCTGTCCGACAGCTAGACTGACAGTGATATTAAAATAGCAGCATTGTCTGTCCGTCAAAGCATCATATGACATGAGGGACAACCCCAGCGGCATCTAGCTGGTTTCGGTTTAATCAAATCTGGCTTTTTGTAAATGTGTTTGATCATACAGACTCAACATGGTGATTTTGTCAATGCAACTCTGACCAGAAGAGCTTTGTTTGAAATCTCTGAGCTTTTGTTGTCTCTGAGACCAAAGATTACCATGCTATTATATCTGGCTTTTGATGAACGTTCAGTACTCTGTTGTACAGAATGAACCTGTACTTTTAAAAGCACCACAGAGTATTTCATGTTTGTGTCTAAGAGACATTATGTTTCTGCATGACAGCTGTTTCCCACATACACAAACAAACACACCTTACAGCCTCCAACTTCAGACAAATAACTTCAGACAGACTGTAGAGTCAATTCTCTGCTTAGTTAAGTCCAACAAGATACACTTTTCAAGTCACTACAGATTTTATTTACTGGTACATAACTAAGAATGAATGAATTGTAATAATATGTCACATAAATATATAAATATAGAATAGGAGCAATCTAAAAACGAAGATTCCTACCGTGTATCCCCAAGAAGTCACAGCTCTCCCCATAGAGAGAGTCGCCATCATCATGATTTTCCACTCTTTATACTTCAGTAAATCTGATCCTTTCTAAACAAATCTCTACCTAAGTCAACCTCATTTGAACTGAAGACTCACTACACGTGTGCCAGAGTGAGACTGTTGTTAAAACACCTCTGCAGGTAAGTAGAGCCGCCCATCTGGAGGTGTGGCACACTCCAATTTATCCATTTTCCTATATAATCACTGGCTGAAACCTAATCACTGATATCTATCTATCTATCTATCTATCTATCTATCTATCTATCTATCTATCACATGTTAACTGTACAACAATTTGGTGTTCCGATTGTATGATTTAGATTTTTAATAAATGTTTATGTTTATTATGGAAGAGTTTGTACGAAAAAAAGTAAGTTAGAAAGTAAAAATACAAATTTAAAACATACACACACAAAAAACTCACCGTTGAATAGACAGAAGAGGTGCTGGACACCAGTGAGAGGGATGATCCATGAACTAAAGGGAGAAAAACATAAAAGTATAGTAATTAAGACATTTTGGGATGTGACAGACTGTTGCTAGGGAACATAATAAAAAACCTATATCAAAAGTAAGCACATCAGATAAAGTCAGTGTATTTTAACGCTAAAATGACTACTTAATGGAAGTAGTACATTTTTAAAGTACACAGAACAGTTTACATCCAGCACAGTTTATGAATGCTCACTTTTTAAAACACCTAAATGCAACGTTAACCCCCGGCTAACCTACACAGACAAACAAACACAGACAATAGCATCAACCCACACACTGTGTCTAACAACTAAAACCTCCAATTAAACTTTCACCTGCCCGACAAGATGTGACTCATCAGAGGTAATAACAACATCAGTAACAGACAGTAATGCTGATCGTGACTGTGAGCTCAGGGTGTGACTTTCATTTCAGGGTGTGAAAATCATTTCCCAAACAAACCACAGACAGCAGCCCAACCACAGTCCACCCACGGGTCCCTGGCACTTCCTCATGATGCCCTATCAGCCCTGAGGAAACGGCAAGCGGCTGGCTGGGCGTGATGTGGGCGGGGTTTAGATGCGAGAATGAAAGAGCAGCGACACTTATAAACTCGGCTGAGGACCACCCAGAAAACCAAAACAGAGAGTAATGTGTGTTTGAGAGAGAGAGGGAGAGAGAAAGACGGGATGGATGGTTTAGGGAAAGAAATTCATTACGTATCTCACAGCTTATTACCTACTGTACGTGAGTCTGTTATGGTTGTTTTGGAAAGGCATGGCCCTACGCACAAAAAAAACAAAAAAAACATGGTATCAGGATACACCGTGCTTTGAGATACATTATGGTACTGAATGATTACCATTTAATTCAAATGTAAGCATAATTTAATTCTATGTAATCAAACCTGGCCAATAAAGCATTTTCTTTTCATTTACCATGGTATTTGTGGTACTCCAAGATATTTCAAAGACAGACAGAGAGATAGTTAGACAGACAGACAGAGAGATAGACAGATAGATAGACAGACAGAGAGACACAGACAGACAGATAGATAGACAGATAGATAGATATATAGATAGATAGATAGATAGATAGATAGATAGATAAACTTTTGCCAGAGGCTGAGGATATGAAATGTATCTTCTTTACTTCCTGTGTGTGGATCAAGTCCTCTCTCAAACCGGTTCCCACAATCCCTCTGGGACATTTACAGCACTCATGTTTCAGAGTCACAGAGTTCAGTCCCCTGTCCGTGGCACACATACTGTATCATATTTTTTTAATTCTTAAGAGAACGTACATGGCTTTTAACTTGTATTTGGTTTCAGATGTCACAAAAGGCCCAGTTGGGTAATACTGGGTTACTGTGCCGCGAGTGTCATTTTTAAATCTTTCTGCAGGGGTCAGTTTATGGCTTAACTGTCTTTGGCAAACATCTTTCCGCTCTTAAAGAAGAGACTCATAACAGGTAAATGCATGAACAGGTGGTCCGGGCTGAGTGGAAAATTGTAATGACTTAAAATGTAACATAAAGCTTTAAGTACACAATGATTATTCAAAAAGATTTCATGTGTGTCAGTGAAAGAGAGGAGAACAGACACTGTTGATTTAGTCTAATGGGTGAATAGACTGAGGATAGACAGATGGGCTTATGCTGGATTCAGCTGTCTGTGCGTTGTATTTCAGCATGGAGCTCAAGCTGACAAGCTGTTGCAGAAATTTACCTTCTTCTTATAAAAGCCTATCTTCTTTTGTCTTTAAAGAACAACGAGTAAGCTGCCTACCAAGACAACATTTTTAAGTATAATACAGGTGCTCCTGACATGCAGACTCTTCCAAAATGTAGACAACAACATTATTATGCCTTCTAAGATACCTTATTTTGGTCAAATTATAAATCATTGCATTTATCATTCATAGATACGGTAATGCAAAAATCATTTAAGTTGTGACAGACTAATGTAATGTACTAATCTAATGTAACATTTATAAAGTATAGAAGAGCATAAATTAATCTACTGTCTCTTGCAATTATTTATCTCACCTTCCTCGAACCCGTCCCTGAAGGATCCCGACCGGCTCATGGTGCGGGTCTTCTCATCCAGAGACATGCAGGAGTTGCGCAGACGGGAATCACCATGGCTGTCCAGCGGGTTGTCCTGATTGGTCAGGCTGTTGTTGCGCAGGCTTGCTAGATTAATCTGAGCACCCGTGGTGGGGCTTCCTGTATAACACATAATCAAGACAAGACAAATAATAATAGTCAAAATGACATATTCATTTCTAGTATGGTCTGCTGCTTGTAATATAATTTCAGACAAACCATGTTGGAAAAAAAAAAAAAAAAATGTTATTTAAAGCAAAGTGCACACTTAAGTCAAGCCTAAAAATAATACACAATGCATTTCAGAAAAGAATACTTGAATAATCGTTATGAAAATGTTATATCCAATATTGTATATTCACAATATATGCATTTTACCAAGTTGAGCAAAGTTAAACCGCGTTCCGGATGGTGACGTCAAGCTGGAGCCGGTGGAGAAGGGAGAGTTACTGGTTGAGTCCTGCAATCCACCGGCCGAATGTGAGCGCAGCCAATCACGTGCCTCTTCCTGACGCAGATGTGTTGAAGGGGCGTACCTGCAACAAGAGGACCATCCAATCAGATACCGGCATTCTAATGTCACTGTTACAAACACTGTGATCTGAAACCTGACCAATCAACGTAATTTTAGTACGTGTAAAGTCATTTTATAAGTTCTAATTTCTAATATTTTATTTTAAAAATGGTATATTTACACTACCGTTCAAAAGTTTATTTCAAAGAAATTAATACTTACACATTCAGCAACATTAAATTGACCGAAAGACACTAAAACAATTAGAATGTTACAAAAAATTAGATTTAGAATAAATGCTGTTCTTTTGAACTTTCTGTTAATTATTATGAATGATTATTAATCTATGAGTCCTTAAAAATGTATAATGGTTTCCACAAATATATTAAGCAAATCAGCATATTAGAATGATTTCGGAAGGATGATGCGAGACTGAAGACTGGAGTAATGATGCTGAAAATGTTTTTTTGTTTTTTTTTCACTCACCAACTTTTGAATGGTAGTATATATGAAAATATATTTATGTTTTACATTTTATAACATCTATTATTAACATTAATGTGTAATATATACTTTGCATTAAAAAAAAACGTTCATAATGTGAAGAATTATTTGGAAATCATCAATAGCTTGTAAATGGAATTACAAATAAAAGTTGGGCTAAAATTTTGATTTGCTCACACACTGCAGACAGAAAAAGTAATAAAACTGTGGGAAGAAAAAACATACATTTCCAAAAAAACGGCTAATTTACATATAGTACTCCATAATGTGAAAAAACTCTGTACAAAACTCTGTACAAAAAGTGACAAGTGCCATGCGCTCACACCGAAACTGCAACAGAAAACAGTGCTCAAAAATAAAACTGTAACCACACTGCATATTAAAACATAGAAGCATGTGCAAGAGAGAGAACAGAACAGAAAGGAGAACATGCGTGCCAGTATAATAAGCACAGTGAGCAGGATCTGCATATTCCCACAATGCACCTGTACTTGAGTCCCTGCTTGGGAAGCGTGTCTCTAACCCTGCAGGAATCACTGAGAAACGGATGAAATGAAAACAGCGAGGGAGGAGAGGAACATGTAGAGCTTACTCAATCATGAGGGGTTGGTCCACTCCTGACAGATAATAAGGTTTAATTCAATTATAATTGAACTATTAAAGGTGATTATCCTTTGATCTGTCCTTTGAGAACTCCTAAGAGTCCAAACAAAAGCTGTTCTTGATCTATGATGTCACATTAATCATAAAGCAAATAAACCATCTTTGTAATCAAAGCTCTGGGTTTGATTGAGGAAAGTTATGAATTTTACCACTAGGTGTCGCGATAGTAACAAGTGCTAACAAAGGTGTAATTAAAGCCCCCATGAAATGGTTTGACAATCATAGTTCTACATCATGTTCATGTGTTGGCATATTTCCTATTGAAACAGGAAGTCCCTTTTTAAATAGCCAGTAGCCTTAAGTTTATGCCACAGCCCTGCAAAACCTCACCAGACACTTCTATCACAAACTTATTGTTGGTCCATTTGTCCAGAAGAGAAAGTGTTTTTTTTTTTTTTTTTTTTGGAGTTCACTAGCATTTAAATGAGACATGGACTAAAAGCCACAAAACCCCATTTTGATTGCATGGGGTCTTTAAAACTTTAAAATTACGCAAACACAAAGACACAAAGCCATGTCATTATTAAAAAACAGCATAAGCGGACTCAAAAGCTATCGGACATTTTACCTGTCTTGCTTCCGGGGCAATGTGTTACGGCTGAATTTAGGACTTGCAGAGGGAGAGGAGAGGGGACTTGGGGAAAGTAGAGGAGAGAGGAGAGGGTTGATAGACAAACATAGAGCATTGGAGAAGAGATGAATACAGAATTACAGGCACCCCAAGAGGCTCCCACACTGCAGTCAACTTGATAAAGTGTGTTATTATGCTGAGCACTGTGATAGAACGACACATATTCAGTTTTAAATTGTAAACCTAAAGTTTGCCTATCAATATAAAGTTTATCCATCAATTGGGTTTTTCAACAAATACCAACAAATTAAACATTTATTATTAAGAATAAAGAAAAAAAAGATAAAGAAAAAAAAACTAAACTAAACTAAAACTTAAAATTATAACTATAAATGATAATTCATAAAATTACATGAGCAAGCATCAAATTACTTAGTATAAATAAAATATAAATAAAAACAGTATCGTTATGGTAAACAAAAACTATTAACATTCTTTTTTTAAACTTTTTTCAGTATTTGGAATAAAGCTGAAACAAAAAAATATAAATATTACATGGAAATTTTAAACTTAAAATCTTTAACAAAAATTAGAAATGGTGCCTTGGCAACTATGTAAAATCAACATATTTAAGTTGTAATAGTAACATTTCTTTAAAAAAGCTGAAATAAAAATGAAGCTAAAATAATTAAAATATTAAAAAATAAAATTGAATTCTAAATAATTAAAATAAAAAAATAATAAAAGCACAAAAAATACTAAAACTTAAATTAAAATAAAATGAAAGAAATACACACACACACACACACACACACATATATATATATAAGCCAATTAAAAATGTAATGAATACTATAATAGTATAAAAATAATACTGAAAAGCAATCAGTTTCCTGATTTAACAACCTAACTGAATTTAATGGATAGGAATTTCCCATTAGATCTGAATCAAATTCAGAATTCTAATTCAGATTTGGATTCCGATTCAGAATTCTGATTCTCATAGACCACATACACGCTGCAAATGTCATGTCTCTTTGCTCCTGGATTCTGTACACACAGGAAAAAAAATCATATAGGAGATTTATTTCCCCATTTAAATGTGGTTACCCCCTTAAACCTTGCAGTGCAAAAGTTACTTTTCAGAATCAAGAACTGATTCTAATTCGGATTCAAAATCCAATTCAGATTAGCACTCCAATTTCTGAATTATAATACACAATATTTCAGTGTTAACCCAGACCAGTCTCACAGATAAAAAAGTACAAAGACTCCATTAAAGTTTCTTTCTAGTCTCTCCCAGACTCACCTCTCTGACATGCCTGTCTTGGCACTACCCGTCCGCATCAGTACCGGGTGGACATCGTCACGGTGATGCCCGCTGCCCACTGACATGTCGATGGACTCGCTGCTGGTGTGCATGCTGCTGACGGAGGGGTAGCCGAGAGCCGAAGAGCTGCTGATGGTGGTGCCCCAGGTCCCAGTGCACGTTGAGTACACCGAACCAGGGCTCGAAGCTTGTTCGCTGCCCCCTATGCTGGCGCCGCGACCCCCGTACAAGGGACTGCTGCCGCCGCTGCCTGCTATTGTGGAGGGGGAGTCCAAGGGCCCACCGGAGGACTGGGTGTGCCCAAGGGTAGCGTGGGGGTTGGAGATGACGACTGAGTTTTTCATGCTCTCTGCAGAGGTAACCGGGGCCTGTTTAGCAGCCTTACCACCAAAAAGTCTGAGAGATGAAGAAAGAGAAACAGAGAATAAAACCAAACACTTAGTAAATCAGATAATAAGAGCAAAACAGAGAATGAGAAATCATGTATCGGTATAAGAGTAAACATAATATCCAGATTCTTTAATTTCTGAAAGAGACATGGAAGTAAATTGGAAAGGCATTTTAGTTTACACTAAGACTAACTAGTCTACTACATATACACTAGGGGTGCAACGGTTCTCGGTAAAAAATCGAACCGTACCGTCTCCACACACGGTTCGGCATACACTAGGACCGCGGTTCAACTTAAATCTGACAATGCATCACACATTGCTATCTGTGTTTAAACTAAATTAATTTAAGCCTTGCCAGTTTAAATATTAAAGAGCCAGAAGATGTGAACTTGCGCGCGCAGTGAGAAGATCTGTGTGGTCGCTCATCCGAAACGCGTGAACCCGCGTCTCAGAACGCGCGCAAATATTAAGCTCTCTGTGAAGTATTGTGTTTGAATGGACAAATTCACACAAAAATTATGTCAAAATGCCCGTCTTGGTGAGTATCCTAGCAGACATAGTCGGCTGAACGTACAGTATCAGTGCACTGGATCAGTGCGTTCTCTTAAAGTGACAGCACTTTCTTAACGTTAATCAAACAGCCACAACACGGAAATCTCTCACTGCTCTTGATTGAATAACTTCTGTAACTTTAATAAAACTAATCCAGATTTAATTTTTAATTTATACAGTCAAATATGCAATGTTATTTTACATTTGATTTATTCAATTTCTGTACCTAAAAACTATGTTAGGCCTACCTAAAAAAACTGAAAAGCACTGTTTATTTTAGTTGTATCTTTTTTCACTGTTTATTTATTTGTGCTGTTACTTGTAGTTAGATTATTTGTTTATGTTAGAGTTCGGCTAATGCATGTTTCTGTTGATGGATACAAATTCTGGCTTCCCAATACATTACAACAAGAGCGATGAGAGAGAGAAAAAAACAATACGTGGACAAACCAGTCATTCTTTAATCAATGCGAGTGCTTTATGCTGGAATAACTGTCATTTATGCCTTCATCACGTGTTGATAGCGCAGGTGAGACCACATTGTTATCTGTGTTTAAACTAAACTCATTTAAGCCTTGCCAGTTTAAATATTAAAGAGCCAGAAGATGTGAACTTGCGCGCGCAGTGAGAAGATCTGTGTGGTCGCTCATCCGAAGCGCGTGAACCCGCATCTCAGAACGCGCGCAAATATTAAGCTCTCTGTGAAGTATTGTGTTTGAATGGACAAATTCACACAAAAATTATGTCAAAATGCCCGTCTTGGTGAGTATCCTAGCAGACATAGTCGTAAAGAATCAGTGCGTTCTCTTAAAGTGACAGCACTTTCTTAATGTTAATCAAACAGCCACAACACGGAAATCTCTCACTGCTCTTGATTGAATAACTTTTGTAACTTTAATAAGGATTAATCTTTAATTTATACAGTCAAATATGCAATGTTATTTTACATTTGATTTATTCAATTTCTGTACCTAAAAACTATGTTAGGCCTACCTAAAAAAACTGAAAAGCACTGTTTATTTTAGTTGTATCTTTTTTCACTGTTTATTTATTTGTGCTGTTACTTGTAGTTAGATTATTTGTTTATATTTTCTTTATTTTTATTTGACAGTATAGTTTTTTCCCTAAACATAGCACATACCGAACCGTACCGAAGCCGTGACTCTAAAACCGTGATACAAACCGAACCGTGAGTAAGTTGAACCGTTGCACCCCTAATATACACTACTGTTCAAAAATGTGGAGTTGGTAAGATTTTATAAGTCTCTTATGCTCACCAATTTGATCAAAAATACAGTAAAACAGTATTTTTTTCGGTGTTTGGAATAAAGCTGAAACAAAATGAAATATAAATATTATATGAAAAATCTGAACTTAAAATCTTTAACAAAAATTTGAAATGTTGCTTTGGCATCTATGCAAAATCATCATTTAAGTTGTAGTACTAAAATTTCTATAAAAAAATCTATAAAAATAAAGCTAAAATAAATAAATAGCATTGCAAAATATTTGTACAGTTTAAAATAAGCATTTTCAATTTTATTATAGTTTGAAATGTAATTTATTTCTGTGATAAGAAGGTAGAATTTTTAGCAGCCATTACTCGAGTCCTCAAATAATTGTAATATGCTTTGTAATTTGTAATTGAAAAGCATTTCTTCTTATTATCAATAGCCAGGTTTCCATCCAAGGATTTTTTGCGAAAAAATATTTAGCGCTTCAAAATTTTTACCGATATAGCTAATGGAAATGCCATTTATCGATAAAATGTCTCATGTGTCGACACAATCTTTTTCCGTTTAACTTTAGCGCATAAAATCTATATCGATAGTTCAAATGTCGCAAAAATTTGTTTGGAAACACTTTTTGTCGAGAAAAGGGGCTTTAATGCAAATAAATGTGGTGTCACATGACAGAATTAGCCTATACGCAGCGTCTGTGTTCGTGGTGTTGCTCACGTTAAAGCACCGTTTCCCTGTAGTTCAAAAGCGCATTAAATCATATTCATATTATTAAATTGACGAGTTACCGCTTAAACATACATATCTTAATTTGATGTTCCTTTAGTACGTTGCAAGTTAAAATGTATTCATTTTGTTCTGAAGATCTTGTTTTACGTGGATATTGGAACGATGAGTACAGCATTTTAAATTAGGTCTAATTCGCTTTGGCTTGTTAGTAGCTTCTTACATTTTTATTCTTGTTTTGTTCTGTTCTACCGTTAAATTTAAAGGATTTGTTGTGGAGTGAGGGGAAGTAAAATAGCATGGTTTTTCAATAGGCCTATGTTTGGCTGACTGTATTTTATTATGACTATGAACAGGCTGCGTTGTCGAGCTAGTAATGCTTAACTGCGCGCGTGATGCGCCGACACAATCACTTGATTTTTTTTCCCCTTTATAAAAGTGGAAACAACTTACAATACTCCTCCTTTTGTGGTCATATAAGAGTAAGACATTATTTGAAACTATTTTAAATATTTCTTTTATTTACATTCACAACAAAAACAAAATATTGTGGTTTTGTAAAAATAAAGGAAACAAACAGGATGCCGCTTTCTCAAGAACGCATCACAAAAATGAAACGAAATTCTGCATATAGGCTGCTACTTGTTGCACTTTTTTTTTTCTCTTTCATTTTGTTAATTATTAATTATTTAGAAATGATTTTGCATATAAGCCTATTTATTTATTTTATAGCTTTATGATGTTTTTCTCCTTCGCAGAAGAGTTGAAGGTGCGTGATGTGAACAAGTGAATCCTCACGTTCTGTTGTTTATGCTGCTTTTTGCGTGTATAAAATTAATCACCGGAAAACAAATTTAGGTATTTTTAATGGGTCACAGCCACGTTGTAATTTAACAATCTTGTCGGTTAACGGTTAATAATGGCTTAACGACCGTCGGTTGTTGGTTAGGAGAAATAAAATAACCGAAATGAACATTCCATTTAAGTAAAAATATGTTTCTCGTATAGGCCTATTTATTCGTTATATATATATATAGCCTAGCTTTATTATGTTTATCTCCGCTCTCAGAAGCGCTGCAGGTGCGTGTTGTGAACAAGTGAATCCTCACGTTCTGTTGTTTATGCTGCTTTTTGCGTGTATAAAATAAATCACCGGAAAACAAATTTAGGTATATTTAATGGGTCACAGCCACGTTGTAATTTAACAATCTTGTCGGTTAACGGTTAATAATGGCTTAACGACCATCGGTTGTCGGTTAGGAGAAATAAAATAACCGAAATGAACATTCCTATTTCCAATACAGTCTAATAAAAGTTAGAAAAACTTAAAGTCTGAAAAAAAAATAATACAACTGCACCTGTTTATGAATATTGCTTGGTGCTCAAGTATCTAAATAGTCTATAGGCCTAACTAAGTACAAAAAAAAAAAAAAGTCATGACACTTGTTAAACGAGCACTGGGGGACAGGTAGCCATCATCTTGAGGGGGCAATAAACCATCCACAGCCCCTTTTAATGATGCTCTCCCACCGACCAGAAGGGCGGATGATTTGGGAATCTTGCCCAGGGTGGCAGAGCCACTGGTAATGGTGGCACCGCTCGCTGTCACCAGAGTGATGCTGGAGGTGGTTACCACAGTGGCCGGGCCGTGGGCACCGTTAGGCTTCTTGAAACCGAATGTGCTTGTGGGGACTCGGCCTGCGGGCGTTTTCTTGGCTTCGTCTCCGCTGCTTCGACCGGCGTCGGAGGAGGAATGCTGGACGATGTTGGAACTGGGAGACATGCGGCCTTTTTCGGAGACCTTGGTGTCATCTGTTTTACCTATCGGACAAAAGAATGTTACAGCTGGGCGAGTTGATAATGCATAAAACTTGCAGATAAAGTCAACGCTGTGTAGGAGGTCAATGTGACTTGGGGGGAAAATCGAAAATGCAATGTTTCTGATAAAAATTGTGATTTAAAATGCAAATAATAATAAAAAAAGCTCCAGGTTTGCTGTGTTTGTTTGCAGGGTTGCTCAATCTGGCCTTTTTTTTAATTGTATACCAATATGACTATATAATAATATTATTATGAATAATAATAATAATAACAATAATAATAATAATAATAATAATTTAATTATTATTATTACTACTACTAAATAAAAATATTAAACAAAATAAGAATTATAACTTGTAATATTTCACTGCATTATGTATTTAGTTTAAGCAGTTATTTAAGAAAAAAAATTAGATTATGTATTATCAGTACAACTGATAAAAATTGTGATTACGATTTAAAAAGAAAAAGAAAACTAAAATGAAAAATAAAATATCTAGCTGTGGTTGCTTAATAATAATATTAAAAATAAATAAACAATAATAAACAAATGCAAAAATGTACTATTGTAAATAAGTATTTAAATAAATATTTAAGAAAATAATCTGTAAAATTAAAAAGCTAATATTTACAGTACTTTTTCCATTTTCAAACACTTAACCATCAAGCTTTTATTTTGAGTTGACAATGAGTTGAAAACAGTTGGTTTATAAGTGATTTCCATTACAAGTTTGGGAAGATGGTTGGTACATGCAGTGCTCCCAACTGCATATTATAAGTGACTCAAACTCGAACAGATGAGGGGATAGAGTTCATGTGGAGCAGCATTTACTGTGAACCGAGCTGCTCTAAAGGTGATACACGGGGCAACTTTTTGAGCAATGTTGCCATCAACGGGCAACCAGGTGAGACACAGAGCCCAAAATTGATTTAAAGTATCCAGATAGAAATTTGTTGCCCATTCTCAGTGGAAAAGTGCCCAAGCAACATTGCTCAAAAAAGTTGCACCTTGAGACGCTGAAAACTCTGGACCATGAGCTGCTTGTGTGTAATAGAACACAGTGCCATGATTCACTCTGAAACACGCAGCACGTAACTTGATTCAATCTCATTCGATTAATCGTACAGCCGTAAATCAAATTTTGATTTGAATTTCAAGCCTAAAGACAAACATCACTGACCAGCTGCAGGGAAAATATTTTTAAAACACTTTTGGAAAGAGAACACCTACCCGTCCCTTGTGTCTTTATCATGCCGGTTCCTGTGGTTGCAGTTGTACTCTTCGTCCGCGGCGCGGTCACGCCCACCTGCGCGCTCATGCCCCTCCTCCAGGAGCCCGTCTGAGTGATGGGTGCGGTTTTCCGTCCAGAGCTGCACTTATCTGACTCCTCCGAAACATCTGAAGGGTTCCGCCGCCACTTCAGACCTGCTTCCATTTTGATGCCACAATCCAAACCCCCGTCTGACTTCATCTTGACCTCATCACTGGACCAAGCAGTGTTGCGTTCGGTTGCTGAATGCTTCTCTGCATCGGTCTGAGGCTACGCAAAACAATATAAACTTTCAAATCAACATTATGAATTTATCAATATTAAAAAGTATAAATATTGCTTAATTTATAAGAATTAGGCACCAAATTTTAGAACAGATTTATTATATGAATATTAGCAAGTATTCAGATATTTTCCACAGTGATGTGATATAGAAACACGACAGATGGATAAATGGATAAACCGTTAATGGTATTTATTGGTATTAAGGTGACAAACTTTTTAAGGGAATTAGGCTCCAAATTTTAGAATTGAGCTGTTAGTTATCAATATATTTACTTATAATTACCTGTTTAATTCTATTTTAAAAGTAACACATCTACCATAAAACAACAAACAGCACATGGCAGTAGATTTGGTGGTTTTAGAGTTTGTAGGGTTTTTTCCACCCACACTTACCAAACTTACCATATCAATATAATTAGAAATCACAGTCCAGAGGAATGTAGAAGTGAAGCTTGAGTCAACCTATTTGTTTTAGACCGCATATTTGTTCCAATGTTTTATTGTGATGTGGCATGTCAATTGCTTGAGCTTAAATATTGACATAAGTTTCTATGCAATCAACAGCACCTATTTAGCACTTTATGAGGGTCTTAAGCAGGGGAATGTGAGAGTTGGGTTCAAGTAAACAGAAAGAGAAGGGGGTTTCACGAGAAGGAAGGAAGAGGTTGGACAGACAGAGCACAGAAGAACACAACCTCTTTGTGTTTGAGATGTAGCACAAGTGATGCAGAGAAATCATTTTAATATGCTGATTTGGTGCTCAAGAAGCATTTATTATTATTATCATCAGTGTTGAAAACAGATGTGCTGTAAGTACTTTGCAAGCACATGCCAAGTTATTCTACTAACCCAAACCCCAACCTAACATCTACTAATGCTCTAATGAGAGTTAACTGACATGTAGTTGCAAAGTTACTTATAGTTAGTAGAATGTCTAAAGTGGAGTATTGGAATAAAGTGCAAACAGAAATTCACACAAGTTTAGTATGTTTGGATGCTTATGAGCTCCAAATTTCAGGTTTTACACCACTGGTCTCAAACTCAATTCCTGGAGGGCCGCAGCTCTGCACGGTTTTGCTCCAACCCTAATCAAACGCACCTGATCCAGGTAATCAAGGTCTTCAGGATTACTAGAAACTTCCAAGCAGGTGTGAGTTGGAGTTGGTTGGAGCTAAACTCTGCAGAGCTGTGGCCCTCCAGGAATTGAGTTTGAGACCTCTGTTTTACACAAAGGTGCATGCACAGATATGTGATATTGGATCAAAGCATTCATAAATGAATGCATAACAGTGTGTGTGCAAATGTGCGCGGGTCATACCTGTCCGTTCAAAGCCTTACGGGACGCGGCGGGGGTGTTGGCATAAGAGCTTACAGAGGAGCTGGTGTTGATGTCATCAGTATCAATAGCATCACTGACCCCACTGCTTACTGAACTACTGTCATCCCAACTGAAAGAGAGACAGAGACAAGAATTTTTAAAAACGTTACTAGACATTACAGTATCTGAGCCTCTGTTTCCAAAGATACAGTATGAATGTTATGGAATGTGTTATTAAGTTCTGATCATCAGTAGAAACATTATACAGAAACACATCCTTGGACTGAAAAAAGAGCATTAGCAGTGATTTTTGAACCACATCACAGGTCTATGAAGCCCACGCATGATAAGCTTAAGTATAACGTTTTTATATACTATATATTTATAATTTAAATAATTTATAATATATAGATTATAGAATTATAGTATATAGAATTAATATTTATTTTACATACTATATATTTATTGTATAAGTGAAAATTGAAAATATTATATGTAAAATATTTTTAAAATAAGATAATATTTACACATTTATAGAACAATTATTCAAAATTTTAAAAATCTGTCTTTTCTATTAAGTAGTAGTGTACTGTTAGATATATAAACATAGAACTCTATCAAAATAAAAATAACTGTAATTAGCCTCATAATTTATTTAACTAGTATTTAATATGAAATTATTTCAATGTAAACATATTATTATTATTATTATCAAAAATATTTTAAACCATTAAAATTTCCCATAGACCTCCTATTATCTGGAATATATAAGTAACAGAGTATTGGTGGATATATAAACAAAAGTAAAATAAGTAACAAAATAAAACAAAATAAAATAAAATTGTAATTTATTCCTTCATTTCCAACTAGTGTTTAGAATTAAACAGAAATAATAATGTTACATTTGGCAAATTATTTTTTATTATTTTTTTAACATATATTTTCAGTCTGCTTTCCCTGTTTTTTTCTCCATTAATCTAGCACGCTTTTCCAGTTTTATATCATGTGATGTGATATATTTTTCAGTCATTGCACCTAAAAACAATATCTGACAGAACAGGAGACTGTGAATGAATGAATGAATGAATGAATGAATGAATGAAATCAGGATAAGGAAAATTAGAAATTTATATTCTGTGCTTGCTCAAAATTTGGAGCTAAATCTCTACTGGAACATGCATTAAGATGTTGATTATGCTGCTTTTAACCGCCTCTCCAATCCCCCCGCTTACAATCTGGTATCAATGCAATAAACCTTAGCACAGGGAAGGAGGGAGTCGAGGTTAAACCAGGCGAGACACATTTACACAAACACACACTCTTTCTCTCTTTCACACACACACACGCACATGCAGGAACCACCCTACTGGGTCTAGGATGCTAATTAGAGATCAGCGTTTTGAGTGTAGCTTGAATGAGGGCTTCTCTTTGGCTCGCTACCCTGCCATTACTGTCTCCAGCGGCCCAGCAGGCTAACCAGCCGGCCTGCTTTAAACAGCACCTCCGCAACAGCCCACCGCAGCCTGCGTTTCTCCCGGAGAACCAAATCCTCCACTAAAACCTGCAGGGGTGACGTCAGTTACTTCAGCACGCACACAGATCTATGACTGTTTTCTATCATCTAAGTAGACATAATGGTTATTCAAGAAACTGTATAACTAAGAATTAGAGCATCATTAAAAGTTTCACACACTGTATCCCCCGTGCATTGCATGTTTGTTTATTAAATAATTTAGCCAATTTGATAATGCTCTCAGCTACCAATAAGTTAGGTTAAATGGCAGGCTTTTAAGAAGACTGTTACGTTCCCAAACATTTTGGGGCATTCCAGACCTTTCCATGCTCAGCTCTGTGGTAGAAGAATGACAAAGCTCCTTCTGACCACAAAACAATGAGAGGTCAACAGGCTTTTTATTCTTTCGTCTGTGGTTATCGTTTTCCCCCCTTTTCACATGCACTATTTCATCAACTTGCTTCATCAGACTTCGGTTTAGAGTTGATCTGATTCATTTGAACAAATCAGTTCAAATGGACAGTCTGTTTGAACTGATTCACTTACTCATTTGAATCTTCAGTCCAAAAAGCTTTCCAGAAATCCCTGTGGATCATTTAATGCCTGCTTGTTTGGAGATAAATAAATATTTGCTATGTATTTGAGGCGTACCACATGATTTGTGCACCAGCAAACCACATAAGAGCTACATGTGAGTTATTTAAGCCCTTATTTACCAAAATCTTCCTCTCAAATCTCATTTATGTTCTCCTACACACAAACACGGCACCTCAAGAAGTGTTGTGCCAGGTTTGTCATCAATGGCATTAAACATAATTGGTCTTCATGTCTCATCATTGACATTACACTTGGTACGACATGTCAAAGCTACAGAAGACTTGGAATATAGCATTTGAACTATGTTTTGGGTGCTTTTATATCATTTTTCATTCAATTTCACTGTATGGAAAAGAATGACCACAAGATCAGAAGACCATAGAGGAGAAAACAAGCTGGAAATGACAAGATGAGTGCGAGGACAAACTGTAAAAATGAATGTATTTGTGTGAATAAATGAATGTAAAAAATAGAAAACAGAACTATTACTTCAAGATACTTAATATATAATTACCAAAAAGATATAATTAATATATTTTTTTAAACCCCAAAAGAAGTTATGAGATTTCATTTTAAGGTCCAGTTCAAAAATTATTCATTTTTAGAACAATTCATTTTTTAATGAATCTCTTGCTCTAGCTAACACTACTTCAAGTCTAGCACCTACATAAACACACATGTATTGAATTTAGCACCTAGAGTGGACGTACAGCCCCATCCCCCCACCACACACACACAGACAGAGTCTCTCATCTGCCCGACTTTCCTTAGCAACAGAGCTTTCATCATGGCCTGAAAGAATCGAGCACACAAAATAATGATCTTTAAAATAGCATCATATGACCCCTTTAAAAAAAAATTCCAAGGAAGTTTTTTTTATGATTTTGAATGCAAAGGTGCAGTTATTTGATCAGAAATACAGTAAAAAACTGTATCAATATTGAAAAAATATCTAAAAATATGTATTTTACTTTATTTAAATATTATTTTATAATTTTCTATTATAATATATTTTTAAATTTAATTTTACCATTACTTCATTCTTCAGTGTCACATGATCCTTCAGAAATCCTAATAATATGCCGATTTAGTGCTCAATAAATTATTATCATTGTTGAAAACTATGACTATAAAACTATTATATTATTGTTGAAGACAGTTGCTTAATATTTTATGTAGAAAACGTGATTAATTTTTTTTTCAGAATTCTTTCATAAATAGAAAGTTCAAAAGAAAAACATTTATTTGAAATATAAATATTTTGTAACAAAGTAAAAGTCTTCACTTTCACTTTTGATCAATTTAATGCATCCTTGCTGAGCCCAAACGTCTGTGTACTGGTACAATCTTTTAAAAACAGTAAAAATCAAGGAAGTCCAGCACAAATGGAAACAAATTGTAACCTACTCTAACATTTCATTTTTACAAACTATACATTGTTTATGTACACTAGCAAATAACTGAATATATTCCTTATGATGCTAAAAACCTACAAAGTGTATCTAAAAACAATTCTTACAAAACAAAATATGTTAATAATAATAATGATAAAAAAAGTTATAAGTTCATACTTCCATTTTTATATGATTCTAAAATGGGAAAAAACTCTTTTTTTGTCTAAACTGTTTTTTTTTTTTTTTGTCTTTTGTCTAAACTTCCAACTGGTGTAACTGTTTTTAGACTCTTTTCTCAGCGCATCACCAATATATGAGAGGCCCATAAATACTGAAAACAGTCCAGGACACCCACATACAGATGAGAGAGATGGGAGGCCCGTATACCCAGGTGTGTTACGACTGCACAGGTGTGCTGTAGACAGATCAGACAGACGGTTGGAGGGAAGAGGATCCTACAACATCACACAAGACGATCACACTCACACAGTTCCCTATCAGTGATCCACTGCACCTGCTCAGGAAAATGTAAGCTACCTTTGCCTCTTTATATCAACTCTCTCTGTCCTTCACTCCAGCCTGAGAAGTGTGCACTACAGTTGAGAGCTGGCTGAGGGTCTTTGGCTGGTCACTGCTGTTTGAATGCCTGTCCGGAGTCATTTGAAGTGCTCTGACCTTAAACCTCTTACACTCAAACACACGGTGGAGAAACACGGCTGTGTCGTTCCCAGGGCCTCTCTCATGCTATCTCTCTACACGCCTGCCAGAAGAAGTGTTATTTAAAGCAGGACACCCCAGGGACTTTTGAAATGTTCTCCTCTCATTAGGACACTAGAAAACAAGGTAATGATTCATGGTTAATTATATGAGCTGTAAATAATATCATCTCATCGTAAAGAGTATCATGTGGTCTCTTCCAAGAATCCAACAAACAAAAGAGAGAAATTACTCATCTGATTAACTGATGGTAATATTTCATATCATATTCCATATGATGCCATATAACTGGAAAACAGATTTTTACTCACACTGGGGTACCAACCTAAATACGCCAGTATTATTTATATACTAATATAGTATTTTTTATATATAGCTATTATATATAGCTTTTATTTTTGGTTTTCATTTTCATTTTAGTTTTAGTAATTGTAACTTTTTTTCTTTTTCATTTTATTAGCTTCTTTTTTTTTTCTTTTTTTTTTTAAAGACAAATTCTCTATACCTTTAATTGTTTTTTTATTTCAGTTTTAGTTTTAGTACTTAAACTTATAGCACTTAAACATTTCTGATTTTCATGTTCTAATTTTTATTTTATATTTTATCACCAAAAATGTTCACTCTTGTATGACTTTCGATATCAAAAGATGGTATTTTGAAGAATGTTTGAACTGTTTTTGTCTATACAATTAAAGCCAGTTGGGTCCAAAACAATACTGGATCCCATTGACTTTCATGGACATACATACATACATAAACAAACAAACAAACATTTATGTAATGCTTGGAACAACAATAGGGTGAGTAAATGATGACAGACTTTGATTTTTGGATGAACTATCACACAGATTTAGACAGATTTGTGAACAATATTTGAGAGAAATAGGCCTTTTGTGTACATAGAAAAAGTCTTAGATCTTTGAGTTCAGCTCATGATAAATGGGGGCAAAAAACAAAAGTGTTGCGTTTATAATTTTGTTCAGTGTAATATCAAAAACAGCCTAACTTTAAGGGTGTGAGAGAGTATGTAAAAAGGTAATGAAAAACTACATTACTAAATGTTTGGTGCAATCAATCGTGATTAGCATTACAAGAGGGAAAAAAAATTACGTGCTACAAATGTGTAGAAAATGCCGCCTCTACATACTCTAACTCAAGGCAAAATGGGCCCTGATTGCTTTAACATCCAAATCATTTGTGCCATATCAAAGCTGCCTTTCCAATATTATAGATTGGGAAAAACAAGAACTTCTGATATTGCATTCATAAAGAAGCTCTCATGATTAAACTGTCTGCTCTGGATTGAGCAACGGAAGCAAACACACTAATGTGGTGTGTGGTAAAAGGGTGTTGGAACGAAGGAAGGATGATCGGGTTGCAGAACAAAAGGGGAAGATAACAGATCGATCTGGTCTAAAGAGAGAAACAAAGAGAGAGAAAGTAATGGATAAGTTTCAGGGCAGCAGAGACAGTGGTAGATGTTTAGAGGCTGGAGGTTAACCACAACATCCTCAGCGCAGTGGAGGGGACTTGTTCTCAGAAAAGGAGGAGGGGAACCGTCCAAAATAGAGGGAGGCTTTTTATGGTGCATGAAACACCCATATCATATTATTTCATCACTGTGCTGTTCATTTCCTCTGATGTGCGGAGTCTGAGGGGGACAGGGAGAAAACAAGGGGACGGGACTATAAAGATAGAGAGGAATTCCCCCATGTGCTCGTCCTGTGGTCAAGTCCTAACAAGACACACTTTAGTGAGGGGGTAAATATGATTTAATCTAGACCTTAAAATCTATCCAGATATGAAATATGGGCAGCATTAAAACACACAATCTTCCAATATTTTCCACAGTCTAAACCTTACTTTTCCCTCCAGCTGAAGGACTAAATGTGGTGATGTAATATCTGAATGAGTGGCATCTCATCTGGCTCACGCACACATCGGTCCCTCTGCCAGCTAAATGACTCAAACACATATAAATACACATGCTAATTAAATATGATCGTTTAAGAGGGGCAGTCGCAGCCACTCTGTAGGGTTACACCCACAACCTACAACTTAGATCTGCAACAGAGAAGGTTGTGGTGACAAGCCATCATTTCAGCTGTTTTCTTTCTTTTGAAAGCTAGTGGAGTGTGCAAGCTCAACCCAATAGAAGACCTATTTTTTCTTTTCTGTAATGGAGCATGCCATCATCAACCAGAGCCACCTCCATACAGGATTTCCCCCACTGAACTTAACATAGACCTACAGCAGCCTATAAACCCAATGCAGCTATATTCAGACAAAACAGAAGCTGATATTATTAGCATACCTTAAATGCAGGAGTGAATCCACATTTTGTGTATGTATAGAATGCAAGATTTGATGATGATCAGGGTGAAGAGCAAGAGGTTTTAGGTACCTGTCGGCGTCTCCCTGGCCGGTGGAGGCGTTACGCTGCAGACTTTCCCGTACCATTGTCATTCCATCCGGCAAACGGTTCAATCGCCGCGTATACAGACTCAATCCCCCATCCGTCATGTACCTAAGAAAACACACACACACACACACACACACACACAAACAGAGATCCTACATTACTCATTCAATTACAAGAGTTCAACAAAAACTGGATATAAAGAATACATTATAGCCATTGACTAATAAAAACCACAGTGCAGTTAGGTCTCATATACTTTGCAATTAAAAATAATTAAATAAACTGATAAATAATACTACAGTCATTAATCCAAAAGAAATCACTAAACAAAATATAATATAATATAATGACAACAAGTCCATTTAAAGAAATAAAATGATTTTGTGATCACAATTTTTTTTTTAATTCTTAAAGCAATTAATGTCAGAGAACTCTACACTATCTAGATCAGGGATGGGCAACTTTGATAGTGACGAGGGCCAGCATTTTTTCTCCTTTATACCAAGGGGCCAGATTACTAATCCACATCCACACACCTTTTACACCGTTTTACTCAATTTCCTTTTTATTAAAGGAAATGAAAGTATAACTAATGTCATTTGTTTTTAAAGATTTTATTAAGTATAAAACTTGTGCAGTTATGCTAATTCAGAAGGAAAACTTTGTTGTCAGTGGACAGAAATATTACCCCGACAAGCCAATGTAAACAT
>NW_015623463.1:369848-369963 GCF_001515625.1 Sinocyclocheilus rhinocerous | reverse complement strand
TAAAAAAGATAAAAAAGATAATCTGTTTACCATCTTGACTTGAAAATACTGTTTTCACGGTCAGTTTTTCTTGCTAATGTTGCTAATGTTAATGAATGTTTACATTAGAGTGCAC
>NW_015623463.1:361903-369435 GCF_001515625.1 Sinocyclocheilus rhinocerous | reverse complement strand
GAGCATCTCTGTGATTTTCTTCAGCTCGGTGTAAGAGCGTGTGTGTGTGTGTGTGTGTGTGTGTGTGTTTGTGTGTGTGTAGCATGAGGTTAGTGGGGTCAATGATTCACGGTCGCTCCGAAAAAAGGAAAATGATCCATCATGTCTTCAGAAAATACTTCACATTAATCATAAATGATAATCACACATACATGAACAAAGATCTCCCATACACATAATATTCTTGTACAGATAATAAAAAGCATCCAAAAATGTGTAACAACCATCATCAACCATCAGCTAATTGCTGCTGTCCAATAATACCAGATCTGTGCATGCAGTATTCACTCAAGCAACATCACTCATTTCTTTATCCATTCATTCATTCACACACATCTATAAGGTTTAGGTGGGTGAAAGGGCTACCAGGAGAAAAACAAACCCTCACATAACTAAAACAAAATCAGATACTCTTCCAAATATTTGCCCTGTCACTAGATTCCTCGCTGCTCGCAGTCACTCACTCTACTACAGTTCCCACTGGACACTGGAATGAAATCCCCAGTCTTCACACTCAACAGACTCACTCAAGGTAAGACAGTTAGTGTGTGGTTGTGAGTCGGTACAGTGCCTCTTTGTGTAAAATACTGTCACATCATATTGAGAACGAGCTGCTGGAATACTGTGGCTTTATAGTTTGCCAAAAACCTCCAGACAGCTAACGGTGCAACATCTCTGCTAAGACCACCTCCACATACCTCCAACTCTCAATTTCCCTCCATATTTCTGAGAGTATGTAGGTGAATCTCACAAAAATGTCCAGGTTATATTTCACCATAAACTCTTAATTGTCATGAAAGCAATGCTATGCTTTGTAAAAAGTGAAGAGTTACTAGGCCATTAGTATAATATAATGCATGAATGCCATTACATTTATAATATAATATAATATCATATAATATAAATGCATGAATGCCATAAAATTAAAGTAACAAATGCAAAAACGTTTTATTTGCATTTTTCTAAAAATATTTTTAGAATTTTATTTTGTGGTGAGATATGACCCAGATTTTATTTCAGACACATTTTCATAACATTTGCACTTATATGATCATATTTACAATCCAATTTCAAGCATCAACAATGCCAGTTACAAAACATTACCAGTTTGGTACTATTAAGAAATTAATACTAAACACTAAGATTACACTAAACAGAAACAGACCTGAACCTCTAAACTTACTGTAAATGTAATTTCTTTAACTTTTCTCTAAAAGCATTAATGGTCACATGATAACAATAATACAGGTTGACAACAATGACTGACATACCTTTCAGTGTTAAAAATCCATCAGATGTTTAATTTGCCAAAACACAGGTGAGATCCTGTGGAAAATACACACTCTCTGATGTGTTTGTTTGCATTAGCGTGTGAGGTTATGAATATGTTTTGCATGTGTTTCTCTAGTGCTGGAGTATATTCTCTGTCTCTACTCTTCTGTGTGTGAGTGGCTGAAGTTTGCGCCGGTGCGCTGGACTGTTTGGTGAAGAGGGAGGAGGCTAAACCAACCACCCCCTTCCCCAAAACACACACACACACACCCTCACATAAACACAACCCCCACCCCATGAACAAGAGAGCCTGGAGGGGTTTTGGGAGAAGGGCAGCACATGAGGGGAAGAAAGAGGGGGATGAGAAAGAGAGAAGTAACAGGAAAGAAAGCTAAGAGGAGAGTTAAGACTAAATTGATGACACAGATTCAATGTCTTGAGTCTGACATTTGAAAGGTAAAAGAGCTGATAATTTTTAAAGGAAGTATGGCTGTAAATGTCATTTATTAACATTTTTTATATACATTATACATTTGTTTCTATATATATTTACATTTAATTATAAAGAGATAAATTAATGAAAATTAAAGAGGGATTATATATATACTGTATATATATATATATATATATATATATATATAGATAGATAGATAGATAGATAGATAGTCATGAACATTATATGAAAATAACTTTTTGTTATTAAAATGTCAAATCAATCAATAAATTATATTATATTATATTATATTATATTATATTATATTAAGTCAAGAATTCGAATTCAAATTCGAAAAATGACTGAAAAAAATCAATAACCCAAATCAGGCTTGATTTTATCTATGCTAAAGATAATTCATCATCTTTTTTCTGGTGAAATCTGGGTGAAATATCAAGGAATAAAAAAAATTTCAATCAATAAAAATCTTTAAAAATGAAAACAGATCAAATTCAAATACAAAACTACAGCCAATAAAAAATATAATGATAGTTTAAAAAGGATTTTTTTTAAATCCCGAAAACATGAATATGAGAAAATCAGACAATCTTCTAATTGAATTCACACTTTAAAACTATGAAATGTGTGCGAGCGTGTGTGTGTGTTTCTATGTAAACAAGACCTGATGATATAAAGTGTTCATGATCTGACAGCTACTGTATAATGTGTGTTTGGAGACGAACACCAAGGTCTTAGCATGTGTTTTCTAACCTGCTAAAGCAAAACCATTGTATTTGTGAACAAAAACCAACATAACTGCGCAAATACCAAACAAACTAAAAGCTATAAATGCCTTCAGACTTGGTGAAGAGGGAGGAGGCTAAACCAACCACCCCCTTCCCCAAAACACACACACCCTCACATAAACACAACCCCCACCCCATGAACAAGAGAGCCTGGAGGGGTTTTGGGAGAAGGGCAGCACATGAGGGGAAGAAAGAGGGGGATGAGAAAGAGAGAAGTAACAGGAAAGAAAGCTAAGAGGAGAGTTAAGACTAAATTGATGACACAGATTCAATGTCTTGAGTCTGACATTTGAAAGGTAAAAGAGCTGATAATTTTTAAAGGAAGTATGGCTGTAAATGTCATTTATTAACATTTTTTATATACATTATACATTTGTTTCTATATATATTTACATTTAATTATAAAGAGATAAATTAATGAAAATTAAAGAGGGATTATATATATACTGTATATATATATTAGTATACTTCTTTTAAACTAAAAATAGGAAAGTATACTTTTAGTCTACTTTTTATGTACTTCTCAGAAATTGGCTTTATGTACTTCTCAGAAATATACTTAAAATGACATTTAAGTATACTCGACTTATACTTAGAAAAAGTCAAAATATATATCGAGCTATACTTGTGCTCCGGGAATCCATGTTTTTATTGTTATACGGTAAGGGGCGCTATTACAAATCTTCTGTACAGAAACAAGCCAAGAAGAAACCGAAACAACAGATGCTTCCACGTGTAATCTAACACGCTCATCAGAAATAAAACAGCATCAAAACTGTGTAACGTTATGGAATAAAATGTCGGCCCATGAAGAGGTAATGACTGGCAAGCTTTGGGGTGTTGATCGACTCCATCTACATTTTGATTATCACTCTGAAACCAATTCATAGTCTTTTTTCAGCTTTTTGTTCAAAATGTTGTTTATTTATTTTTTAAATGAAACTTACCCACATTCAAGTGTTTACAAAAAGAATAAAAAATTTTGTTTACAAGCAGATACCCTGTTCTTTCTTTTGATGTTTGTATGTTCAGATATTCATATAACAAAATATATACAAATTAATACCTAAATAGGGACATAGTAGTATACTTAAAGTATGATGTAAAGTTCACTTAAAGAAAACTTACGAGTATACTTGCAGTATAAAACTACTAAACTACTAGTTTACTGAGACTATACTTCAAAGTGTACTAAAAATGCTACGTATTTAATTAGTAAACTATCAGTATACCTATAAGTTCACTTTTAGTATAGTTGCAGTACAAACTAAAATCATATATGTAAACTAGTTGTGTACTCAAAGTTTACTACTGTTATACTTAAAATATACTTAAAAGTATACTTTTATATACTAGAAAGTGGGCCAATTTAGTCCCAAGGAGTATTGAAATAGTACACTTACTAGTATACTAGGTTTTAGTATACTACTAGTACACTGATATTTGTAAACTTACTACATAAAGTATACTTAAAATATACTTGAACTTTACTTAAGTATACTTAATAAAATAAACTTAAAATATACTTCTTTTTGGTAAGGGTATAGACAAACTTTAACAAGTGACATGATTTATAGCATTCCCATCTTATTTCAGATGATTATTTGCTTTACAGAAATCTCAATAGCTTTACAGATGCTGTAACCACAATGTCAGTCATATGTCAGCGTCTTATCTCTAAAGAGCATATTCATTTCAGCGTGATACATATGATGTAATGTGACAAACCTGTCCCTCCATTATCAAAGTGCTGTCATGAACAGAGGAAAGAGATCATATTAGCTCAACCTGTATGTGTTCATATATAAAGCAGCCTGGGGCGATGTCTTTAACCCGTCAGTCCTGATTGGACTGTGAAAACAACCACTTTGAGACCTGGGAAATCAGATCCAACAGCAGTATCATGAGAGCCTCTTTCCGTGAGGGATCTGGTTCAAACATGTTAGTGCACTTCAAGATCTATATAGCCCTCCAATAGCAATCTCACTTCCCTCAATGCTCATGATATCATCCATTGTGCAGGAGATGCTCTAGTTTAAGAGACATTTATCAAAGCACACAGGGGATTCCTTTTTTCAGTTGTCAGTGTTAAGGACTTCACATTCAAAATGTCAGATTTACAATAGCACCCAAACGAGTGCAGTAAAAGTGAGCAAAACAGTGAATTTGACATCACGTTTTTGATGCCTGGATTTTGTCAGACGTTTATTAATGACTATCTAAGTGATATTTGCATCCAGACACCAGGCTAATGGCCAGGTGTAATTGCAGCCTGTCACCTGGCCCGTTCTCTATAATCTGGTAATGTTAGAAGCACTAGAACAGTTTGTAGTGTTCAAGCCACACAGGAAGACTGTGATTGTGGGGAAATAATAACACAAGAGGTTTAAATTGCACATTATCACAGCCAGGGTATGCAGAGAGCTTGTTTCAGCATGAAGGGTGCGGTAAATCTGTGTTACATTGCCAAGAGATCATATTAGCTCAACCTGTATGTGTTCATATATAAAGCAGCCTGGGGCGATGTCTTTAACCCGTCAGTCCTGATTGGACTGTGAAAACAACCACTTTGAGACCTGGGAAATCAGATCCAACAGCAGTATCATGAGAGCCTCTTTCCGTGAGGGATCTGGTTCAAACATGTTAGTGCACTTCAAGATCTATATAGCCCTCCAATAGCAATCTCACTTCCCTCAATGCTCATGATATCATCCATTGTGCAGGAGATGCTCTAGTTTAAGAGACATTTATCAAAGCACACAGGGGATTCCTTTTTTCAGTTGTCAGTGTTAAGGACTTCACATTCAAAATGTCAGATTTACAATAGCACCCAAACGAGTGCAGTAAAAGTGAGCAAAACAGTGAATTTGACATCACGTTTTTGATGCCTGGATTTTGTCAGACGTTTATTAATGACTATCTAAGTGATATTTGCATCCAGACACCAGGCTAATGGCCAGGTGTAATTGCAGCCTGTCACCTGGCCCGTTCTCTATAATCTGGTAATGTTAGAAGCACTAGAACAGTTTGTAGTGTTCAAGCCACACAGGAAGACTGTGATTGTGGGGAAATAATAACACAAGAGGTTTAAATTGCACATTATCACAGCCAGGGTATGCAGAGAGCTTGTTTCAGCATGAAGGGTGCGGTAAATCTGTGTTACATTGCCCCTTCAATCTGTACACTAAGTACAGAGGAGAGCACATGCACTAAAGCTGCTTTTATTACCGCCTAAGGACCAGAGCCTCAAGGTGACAGTATTCATTGCATTTAATGTGTTCATTAGACGTCATATGTGTATCTGAAATACAACTGGATTCACATCTCCCCGTGAGAATTGATTCAGTGAATCAGGACAACGCTGATTCACACTAATGTCCACAGAAAAACACAAAGTCCCAAATCCTTCTCTAGTGTCTATGCTGAGCTTTGAAGTAAAGGCAGCAGAGAGAAAAAAGTATAAATCCATAAATGGATTTATAGGGATAGTTTACTTAGAAATTAAAATTGTGCCATCATTTACTCTCATGTTATTCCAAACCTGTATGAGTTTATTTTTTTGTTCTGTTGAACATAAAAGAAGACATTTTGAAGAATATGGGTAACCAAACAGTTTATAGACCCCACTGACTTCTATAGTATGGAGGAAAAAAAATTATATGGAAGTCAATGGCTACCAGTAACTGTTTGGTTACCAACATTCTTCAAAATATCATCTTTTGTGTTCACGAGAAGAAAGAAATGCACACAGGTTTGCAAAAACTTGAGGGTCAGTAAATCATCTTCATTTTTGGGTGAACTATCCCTTTAAGAGCGCTAAAAAAGGCAAACATCTACTGTTACATGATGATATTAGTGAAATACAATATCGTCCAAAGTTTGGGGTCAGTAAATTTTTTATTTACTAATGTGTGTGCGCTAAACTAATAATTTTATTCAGAAAGGAGGCATCTAATTAATTAAAAGTTAAGACATCCAAAATGATACAAAAAAAATATGTATTTCAAATAAATGCTGTTTTTTTAACTGCACCACATTGATAATAATAAATGTTTCTTAAAGGGGTCATATGATGCGATTTCAATTTCTCCTTTCTCTTTGGAGTGTTACAAGCTCTTGGTGCATAAAGAAGATCTGTAAAGTTGCAAAGACTAAAGTCTCAAATCCAAAGAGATATTCTTTATAAAAGTTAAGAGTTAACCACTCCTACCTAAAACGGCTCGTTCTAACATGCCCCCACATATCTACGTCACTATGTGGAAATATTAGCATAATGCCACCCAAATGTTCACGCAAAGAAAGAAGACGTAACTTTTATTCTCGCTGTAGTATTAAACCATATAAAACGCCGCCATGTCATGGAGACACTGTGTGGTTTGCTGCGAAAGAAAAAGTACTTTGTTTGGCCTTCCAAAAGAGGACATAACAAGAAATATGTGGCTGAGGTTTATTTACAACACTGTCCCAGAGCAGTACAACACAAATATTCGAGTTTGTGCTGCGCACTTTACGGAGGATTGTTTTCTGAACCTGGGAGAGTATGAGGCCCGCTGTGCAAAAAGGCTTTTCCTCAAAAGTGGGGCAGTTCCAACTTTACAAGGACAGTCTGGCGCTTATGACTCACAGCCTGTAAGTATGTTTCCTTATTTAATTGACTATACAAACGCGAGTCTGAGCAGTGTAAAGTAAGTTAGCGCTGGTTGTTTGTTGTTTGTACTATCACAAATGCAGACATGATTTTTGTTTACATAGCATAGTCTGCCAAGCGCCCGCGCGACGCATAAAAAGACAATATAAATCATTATAATCAGTAATTATATCCCCACTGGATGCAACAAATGACTCGGTTGTAATGTGTTGTATTGTCTTTCTCTGGTCGCGCCGGGACACGGCGTCACACTGGCCTCTCAAGAAGGGCAGAGGCACGCGCCCATTGTCCTCATGTTCGGGTGCCTGTTTCATCCTGTGATTAATTATAGTAA
>NW_015623463.1:347877-361884 GCF_001515625.1 Sinocyclocheilus rhinocerous | reverse complement strand
TAGAGTAGTACTTGTTGTTTGTCATTTCTCCGATCACAAATGCAGACATGGTTTTATGTTTACGCAGCGCAATGCAACGCAACGTGTAAAAAGACAGTATAAGTCATTATAATTAGTAATTATGTCCCCACTGGATGCAACAAATACCTTGTTTATAATGGGTTTTAATGTTTTTGTCTCGTCGCTCCGGCCGGACACGGCATCAACAGTATGTGAGGGGCGTAACATTTCCGTCTCCCGCTTGAGGTATTCGGCCAATCACAATGCACTGGATAGCTGGCCAATCAGAGCACACCTCGCTTTTCAGAACGATGAGCTTTGCAAAAATCGACGCTTTTCAGAAAGGCGGGGCATAGAGGAGAAACAATAATGTACAGTATGTGGAAAATAATGTGTTTTTTTAACTTTAAACCGCATAAACACATTTCATTACACCAAATACACAAAATAATGTTATTTTTAGCAGCATCATATGACCCCTTTAAGCATCAAATCACCATATTAGAATTATTTCTAAAGGATCATGTGACACTGAAGACTGAAGTATGATGCTGAAAATTCAGCTTTACCATATTTTAAAATATTCTTATATTACATTTGATAATATAATTAATAATTTTAATATAAATTAATTAATATAATAATAGAAAGCATTTTTAAATTCTAATATTATTTCATAATATTGTTTTTACTGTATTCTTACTGTATCTTTCGGTGAGCATAAAAAAAACATATTTCAAAAACATTATCGTATGACCCCAAACATTTGAATGGTATATCCTTTTCTGAATCTGTGCATTTACTAAAACAATGCCTAAATGTAAATTTGGTTAACTCTGCTCAATACATTTAAAAAGGTAAACACAAAAACTCTTCTTACATAGGTTAAAAAAGCCTCTGAAAATCTATTGCCCCTAAATTTAAAAGTTAATTTCTGACCTGGTAGTCATGCATTGATTTATAATATCAATATGAAAATGAATTAGACCTAAGAAAAGTGACCTAAGAAATTACCTAAATTACCTAAGAAAAGTGACCTTAGAAAAAGTGAATTAATATTTAGAGAACTATATCACCCTCTAGTGGCTGCAATAAATCCACCCTGCAAATATCCACAGAGATTTTCACAAGTCTTCACAGCAAGCATGATCCATTTGATTAGTTTTATATGGTAATGTACAAATTTATGAACATGACAACACTCATTACAGTAAACTGAACTGACCTTTAACAGAGATATCTT
Organism: Sinocyclocheilus rhinocerous; assembly: GCF_001515625.1. NCBI lineage: Eukaryota > Metazoa > Chordata > Actinopteri > Cypriniformes > Cyprinidae > Sinocyclocheilus > Sinocyclocheilus rhinocerous. Next base: position 360,641 of record NW_015623463.1, on the reverse strand, counting down.
TACACCAAATCTGCTTCCTTTAGGCACTTGACACAATTTACACAATAATTGGTTAATAATAATCTAGGACCAACAAAGAATTACCACATGAGTAAATTATGAGGTGCACCTTTAAACTGCTTTTTAATTTTCCTTTCATCTCCACTTAACTACATACTGAAAACGCCCATAATTATCAGCCGTTGGAAAAACCCCATTAGTCATCCATCTTAACCAGTGCCAATCATCTTCCACACTTACCCGCTGGTCAGCTCATCAGAGCGGGCGTTCTTTGCCAGCACGTCTCCATCACTCATGTAGCCGCTCATTTCCAGCCCCCCACCTGCCAGCTCCAGATCCTCCACCCTGTCTCCCAGCTCCAGGCCACAGAGGGCGCTGCCACGCGCTGCCAGCTGCTTCCGTAGAGGAGCCTGGTACAGATAACGGCCCTGGCCGGACGCCACACCTCCGCTGCGGGACTGATACCCGTTACCAACCGAGGGAGCATCTCCTGCTTGTAGACGGGGGCTGGACTGGCCTATGCGACTGGCCCAGGACAGCGGCGCGGGGCGAGATGCCATGCTGAGGATGCTGCGACTGCTCATTTCAGTAGTAACGCTACCATCAAAAGTGGTCTCCAGTGTGCTGAGAGACAAAGAACATTTAAAATTCACACAAATTCATATATTGACACATTAAAAGTCAATATAAAATCAAATTCATATGACCTTTTAAAGCTAAAATGTACCATGGTATCAATAGTTATACCATGGTATATATCTATAGTTTCTTCAAAAATACCATGTTATTAGTTGTTTTTATTACAGTAGTGGCTTGTACCAAGTTTGACCAACATTTCTAGGCTGTTGTAGTATAGTTAATTCCAGGAAACCACAGTTACTATGGTATTTTTCACCAAATAGAATTCAATTACAATATTTACTTAACTTATAATATGAGGAAAGGTTTTATGCATAGTACTGAGGAATTGTAACCAATATCCTGAAACCTCAGGAAACAAAAATGCCTTGCTGCTCTCATTTTGCCCTAAAATGGACATTTTAAGCAGTTCACAATTACAGCATGATGCCATCATAGCAATGCAGTCTGGGTCAATCAGATGAATAATCAAAAAAGAGGAACAAAGAAGGTTTTAAGAATAGAGATGGAAAGAGCATGGTGGAGCTGGTGGACAGACTCTATTCAATTAGTCATTTACAGTTAAAAGAGTCAAGCTGAGGAAGGAATGGCTACTTGTTATTGTCTCAAAAGATAAAATACTGTGAGAAAAAAGTGTCCTTTTATGGCAGCCTGTGTCTTTGCCAGTTGAATTGGGGAATAATCTGCTTTTTCCCTCACTGTTAAAGCTTCACTGTTCACCAAAGAACCATCTTCTTATCTTAGCCACTTTCTGAAAGTTCTCCTGCTACATCAGACTGTGAAAAGTAAGAAATAGATGCATCTACCTGTGTGTGATTTGCGTCCCCCGCAAACTTGACATGGTCTCTTCTAAATTCTGCCGCAGGTCAGCAATATTTTTGACAGTCCTCAGACGTCTGGTCTCTGGATCTTCACCTGAAAATAGGGCATGAATTTTCACATATATCAGTATTTAAACACTGTTCCACAGTTTGGGTAAGATTTGTTTTTCAAATAAATGCTCTTCTTTTGAATTTTCTGTTCATCAAACAATGCTAACTATTGTTTTCAACACTGACTGCCAATAATAAATGTTTCTTGAGCAACAAATCAGCATATTAAAATAATTTCTGAAGCATCATGTGACAATATGGTGGTGCATAATGGTGCATTGATTATTATAATTACTAAAAGGAAAAGGTCTTAGAATATCAGATGTTTTAAACTTCATCAGATATGAAATGAACAGGTTACCTGACAGGTCCTCAGTAGAAGACTGGTCGATCTTACTGAAGCTACTGGAGTCACTACTACGACATCCAGAGCTTGGGATTGTGCCAATGTTTCCATCTGCCTCATTCTGAGACCTAAAAACACAGGGGTTAAAATTAAAAAAGATGTCATTCATGTACATGCATACACATTTTCTGTGACATTCTAGTCAGCAGAAGTCATGGCCTGACTAAAGGAATCCTTTATGGAAAACAAACACAGGGCAACAGGTCTGTTTCAGAGGAAATACCAGGCAAACGCTTCACAGCTGAGCCTGACGGGGAGTCATACACATGTGAGCACGCATGCACACTTACTACAGCCGTTCACAATGAGTTTTACAGTGGCAGTCTCATAAATCAAATACAAATGTTTTGGCATGAATCCATTTTATTTATCTGTCTATCTGCTATGTGCTACATGCATGCATTAAGATTTCACTAGAGTTTTTTTCAGTACAAATCAATATCATCTTGTGTTATGTTGTTAGTAAGATGCTCTTTAGCATGTTTGTAGCATGATGGTACAGTATGTGATTGTGTTTTGGTTTTGGGTGGTTGTCAGGAGGTTGCTATTCTGCTACTAAGGTCTTGTGAGAGATTTTAAGCAAATTGTACTATACGTTTATTAATATTTAGAATTAGATTTTTATATCTTCAGTATTAATTTCCATTTTAGTTTGCTTTAGCAATTTTTCACTTTATTAGCTTTTTTATTTCAGTTTTAATTCTAGTATTTTTTAGTTTTAGTACTTCAAATTAAACTTATTTTAGTTAGTTGCCAAGATAACATTTCTAACTTTCTTTTTTTTTTCTTCATTTTTTTGGACTGCATTTGTGAGAGAAGAAAATTGAAGCTATTGCTTTTTTTTTTTTTTTTTTGAGTATCAATTTTAGTTAACAGCAAAATACAGATGAAATCACACCTATTTCAAACCACATATCACAGGATTTAAATTAAAAATCAGACTTTGAAAAATCAGAAATGTGTTTCGGTTTGAATAGTCCAGTGTTAGTTTATTATTACAGATATACTGTTTTTATTTTATAACATTTTTATTTAGTGTTTATTTTTGTTTTTAACGTGAGTTTATTTTTATTCGTTTTATTTCTATTTTTATATATTTTATATTTTATTTTAATATTTATTTTTATTTCAGTTTTATTTTTAGTAACTTAGGCACTTCAGCTTATTTTATTTCAGTTTGTTGCCAAAGCAACATACCTAATTTTTTTAAGTTTAAGTTTTTCCGTCTAATATTTATATTTAGTATTATTTCAGCTTTGTTTCAATTAACAAAAACCTTTTTTAATAGTCTAGTTTCAGTTAACAAAAAAACAAAAACAAAACTACTACTTACTGGTCTAAGTCAAAAGACCCCCCCATAATCTCTAGATCTGGCTCGAGTTTCTCCTTTGATCTAAATCTATGTATTTTGGCCTGTTTTATCATCCTCCAGATGAAAATCCCAGGACGAGTCTCACCTGTACATGAAGGGTGCTACGGTGGCTGTGTTGGGGTGGCTGTACTGCTGCTGTGGCTGAGGCAGCTGCACACTGACTGTGTTGCTGGCCGTGGATTGTGTTCCGTTGGCCACCGGGGCGGCGCTGTGGTGTCCTTTCCCCTCGGTGGAAGCCAGGCTGGAAGAGGACGAGGAATGTCGGCTGTCCCGATGAAGTCCCAGACCCCCTCCCAGACGCATACTGCGGGGCATCTCATTGTCTTTACCACCGAGGGGCAACGCTGAACTTTTTACCGCTCCATTTCCAGTGTTTTTACTTCCTGGTTTTGGAATTCCGCTTTGCACAGGGGCGGGGCTATCTTTCTTGGTACCACCCACTTTGCCGCCTTTGGGTATGAAGCTGGCGATCTTGGAGGCTTTCCTGGGCTCTGCCTCGGAGGGAGCAACTCTGCTTGAGGGAACAACTTCCTCCCTAACTTCCTCTTTGATCTCTACCTTTTCGGAGGAAGGGACACACTTTGACCCCTCTTTCCCATTTTTGTCTTTTTCTTTAGCTCGTTCTTTTTCTTTTTCTTTATCTACGGCTTTAGTTGAGGCTTTTTTTGCTGTGAGCGCCCGGCTAAATGTCCGTTGCGCAATGCCCTTTAGCGCAATCTTTGGGCTGCTGGTTGTCATCATAACGGCACTCGATCCGTTTGTGGGCCTGACATTCCCATCCATTTCCTCAGTGGGTTTTGTATTGGAACCAGCCTCGACTCTTTCTAAAACCAAACCGCCATCTTTTCCTCCTGTCAGTGTAACGGCGCTCTCTGCTTGCGTGGATGACTTGGAGCCTCCTTTGCTGTTGAAAAGTTTGAGTTTCTCCAGCATGGACTTCTGAGGCACAGCTTTCGGTGGCGGCTCTGCAGGCACGGGCTCCTTGGCTTGGAGATCTGGTTTGATGGAAAGCACCGTGGAGGTAGCGGTGGAGGTAGCAGTGTGCTTGGTGCTCTGAGATTTGCTTCTCCAGGGTTTGCTACTCGAGTTTGGCTGGGGGATGGCTGATGATGAAGATGAAGATGCCACAGTGCTGGTGCTAACAGAGGTGCAGGCGGACGCCAGGGATGACAGAGTGTGCTCAGTCATGCCGTGTGAGGAGACACTCTCTGATGATTCTGGAGAGGAAATGACATGAGGTGACAGTGAAACACAGCAAAATCAGAGACAGGATAAAACAGTCATGGAGAAAGTTGGACTGCATATGTGAGAGAAGAGCAGTTCATACTCACATTCATATTTGTACCATGAAATCTGAATTTGAATTAAATCAGATTTTGAATCCTCTTAAAACCAGAAAAGTATCTCAGTTTGAATGGTCCAATGTTATTTTAGTGTATACACTATTATATGGTTTGTTCATATTTTGAATTAACATTTCTTTTCTTTCTATTTTTTTATCATTTATTTAACCAGGAAGGTCCCAATGAAATACAATAAGAGTCCTGGTCAAGATGGGCAAAAAAAACATAATATATGAAATACATGAAAACCACACGGCAACTGAACACAATATATATATATATATATATATATAAACATTGTTCTATAAAAATGGACAGGTCAAGAAATGGTTCAGATTCCATGTTTAGTATTTTAGTTTGTTTTGGGTTTTTTATGTGCTTTTTTTCATTTTAATGTTCTTTTTAATATTCTATTTAAGTTCCGTTTATTTTTATTTCAGTTTTAGTAATCTTACTACTTAAACGTAAGTTACATTTACATCTATGCATTTTTGCAGACACACCGCATCGATATGTGTTTGAAATCCAATCAAAATCTCATTTTTGCAAGTGAGTCAAACAGTCTGATCAGATTTCATGTGGTTTTTCATAATTATGGAACACATAACATCATATATGAGAAAGTTTCTTGGCACTGCTCTGACACATACATCATTACTATAGCAACAGATACAACAACAACACTGATGAACAGTCAGTCCTAAAGATCAGATCTGAAAACCAAATAGATGTTGTGGAAAAAAGAACCTGGGAAGCAGGGAAATAACGTCAAAATTAAAGCAAACTGAATCAAAGGCTACGGAAAACAGGAGAAAAGTTTTGAAAGTTTAACCGGAGATGAATATTGAAACTGTTCTCCCTGGCCATAAAAGGCTAGCTACTCCTAAGCTAATGTTATTCTAATAGTAAGCAGCAGACAGCCGACTGAGATCCATTCTAAACTGTTTACACTAACACAGCGAGTAAGACTTTAATGCCCATTCAAACACTGGAGGCCAAATTTAGCTATTGTGCTCTGTGTGACATACACAATCAAAACTTCCTTTAAATAACTGACATGAAATATAAACCATACCAAAACCGAAATGTTAAATAATACATGAAAATCTATAATTAGCCAGTGTTAATTGATTAAATAAACAGACATGCATTCTAGCACAACAGAGTTATAAAAAAGTCCTTGAAAACAAACGGTTAAATCAGCCAAACCTTGCAGAATGCCATGTATTGCTCATATGAAATAGTCTAAAAATGGCAATTATAATCATGGAAAATGTTCCTCTTCACTGCAGTAAAAAAATCTGTTTATAAAAAGCAAAGAAAAACATAAAAATTTAAATGAAATCAGCATGCTATCTGTATCTCATTCACCTGGCAGGTCCATTTGTTAAAGTGCGCTGGTTTCACCGTCAGTCCAGCCTGTAGTGTCTCAGTAGTCGAGGAGCTACACTGCAAATAAAACACTAACTGCAAACAGTTCTCGCACAGAAACCCCGCTGTCCTTCTGTCCAGCCCCCTCCCTCTGAGCCTCTAGATCACTCTCAACACACTCGCTCTGTCAGCCGGCCGGTGGTGCAGACCCAGAAAAAAAGACTGAAGTGCCCAAAAACTCTAAACACAACTCTAAATCATCTGAGCATATAGGCCTACTAATGCTGCACATTACAAATGAGATCAAAAACTATAGGTTTATCCCACTGAGTGCCTAGTCGGAGTGCTGGATATTTCTCACAGATACTTTATGCACCGTTTATTCAGATATATATATCATTTTAAACAGACGGAAATATTATTTGACAATATTAGCTACAAACTTCTGGTAAGCACATGTTAAGACTGAATGTAAAGGTTTTGACTAAAAATCCACTGATTACACTCGAATGTTTTATTATTTTTCAGGTTCAGCGTTTATCTGTATATTTTATTAAACGATCTGACATGGGGGGAAAAACACTGTTCCCATCTCATTCCGTTTGGCATTTAATGAGCGGCACAGAAACAAAGCGGCAATTAGGAAGTGATTAAGGTCCAATTAGCCATGCAAGCCAGAGAGAAGTGGGTCAGACCACTAATGACTTCCAATAGGTAGAGAGAGGAAAGAGAGGGGCCGAGAAGGGGATAGGTCGGAAAAAAGACCTCGGTTATAGAACTGAAAGTTGAGAGAGAGAAAAAGTTGAGCAGTTACTGTCCAGAAACAGACCATATGACAATGAACTGCAAAACTTTGGTCAGAAATAATCTTGCTGTCGCCCTCATGTCATTAGGAAACTCTAGAGCAACTTTCTGCCCTCAGGGTTTGTGGCCCCTCTCAGTTCCTCTTAACGTCCATATTTAAGTGATTATTTCTCCACGGCAGAATAACAGCTATCATTAGTCTCAGATGACCACCCTACGAGAGCCCACCAATAAACACATCATGCCTGTTTCATATTGCACCTTGTCAGTGTTTTTTCTCTCTGTTATTAAATAGTCATCATGTGATTGTAAGATAATTCCAGTTGTTATTGGTCATATTTTTATCTTGTATTCATCATGTAAACATGCCTGATTAGGCTAGTATTTCATTGAAGGGGTCATAGGATGCCCATTTTCCACAAGTTGATATGACTCTTTAGGGCAGGTCTAAGGTAAGAAGCCAGTCCAGTCTGTGCTGAAACGCTATTGTCAATCAAACTATCGTGGGAGGGACCTGTTTTTGTGATGTCACACAGACAGGCATCTGAGATCGGCTCGATTTGAGAAAGGGGTAGTAGATAAAAAAAAAAAACACTGGGTGGATTTTTATCATTATAGGGTGGTTGTGTACACACACTGCCAACACACATTTCAGTTCAAACAACTCGTAAAAGTGCATGTAGCATCCGATGACCTTTTTTAAGCCAATATTATACACAAATACAGCAACTGCTGTAAATAAAGGCTTAAACAGCATATGGACCATAAGGTAATAGTTCACCCAAAAATGAAAATTTTACTCACCCTCATGTTGTTCCAAACCTGTATCATCTTCTTTATTCTTCTTTCTTCATATCCAGTTCAATTGTACTTTTTTGGCCATACAATAGAGGACAAAGGGAACCAATGGGAACTGTTTGGTCACCAACATTCTTTAAAATACCTTTTTTTCCTCCATGTTCCACAGAAGAAAGAAAGTCATACAGATTTGGATCAACATGAAGTTGAGTAAATAATGTTCATTTTTTGGGTAGACTATCCCTTTAATGAAAAAATTATGTTATGTATAAAAACATTTCTCAAAATAAAATAAAATAAAATAAAAACTGCTGCTTTAAAATGAAATCAAACTGCATAAAATTACCACTATACAAATACTACTTTTTACAGCACTGAATTTAAATTTACTTATCGGTCTAGAAAATTGATTTCAAACTCTGAAAACATAAAAGGCGATTTTTTTCTTGCCTGCTTTAAAATTTTAAACCTTTAAATCTTCTTTCTAGCCCACTCTTGACTCGCGTCATCTCAGAACAGGCTTATGTCTGTTTCAACAGTGTCAGAATGATGGCACACACACAGAAGAGTTGTGCTCCTTTGCTCTGTGATTCACAATCTCCCTCTGCTTTGCATTAAGCAGGTCACACGCAAAATAACAGAGCTAAATGCATTATGGGAGAGTCGGTCGGCTGACACCATTTACTAACTTTCACAAGACCAAAACATCTGAACTCTTCAACTGCACACAAGTCTGATATTAAAAGTCAGATTATTCAAAAAAAAATATTCTTAAAAAGTGAACATGGGCATGCAGTTTGCAAAGTCTACCATTAGAAGAACCTGCTTTGAATTTTTCTTTAAAATGCTTTGCTCATTTAGAAATATGTACAAACATACAGTGGAAAATACACTGAACAAAATTATAAACGCAACACTTTTGTTTTTGCCCCCATTTTTCATGAGCTGAACTCAAAGATCTAAGACTTTTTCTATGTACACAAAAGGCCTATTTCTCTCAAATATTGTTCACAAATCTGTCTAAATCTGTGTTAGTGAGCACTTCTCCTTTGCCGAGATAATCCATCCACCTCACAGGTGTGGCATATCAAGATGATGATTAGACAGCATGATTATTGCACAGGTGTGCCTTAGACTGGCCACAATAAAAGGCCACTCTAAAATGTGCAGTTGTACTGTATTGGGGGGTCCGGGGGCTGTCCCTGACCTCCTCTGATGTTAATAAAGCTTGCATATGGATCCGCACGTCTCACGTCTTCTCAGCCCCGTAACATCAGCATCTTGATATGCCACACCTGTGAGGTTGATGGATTATCTCGGCAAAGGAGAAGTGCTCACTAACACAGATTTAGACAGATTTGTGAACAATATTTGAGAGAAATAGGCCTTTTGTGTACATAGAAAAAGTCTTAGATCTTTGAGTTCAGCTCATGAAAAATGGGGGCAAAAACAATAGTGTTGCGTTTATAATTTTGTTCAGTGTAGAAAAACAGGACAGATTGCCTAAAGCATGACACTGTGGAAACCTTCGTCTTTCCGTGTCTCTTTCACTGCCACCACATTCTCAGGGCCAAAACACACTAATTGGAGCTCAATTAATGCAGAAACTTCCTACACTTCGCTCACTCTGCTTTCAAAGCTAGTACCACACACACACACACACGTACGGCACATTTGCAACATCTTTGAAACATCTCAGCTAGGGGTTGTGTGACTAGCTTCATTCAAGGTCATTATAAGCAGTTATTTCCAGCACTGACTGCTACATTAACTACTCCAAACTCAGCACAGCTCCGTCACAGAGCACAGAAATGTAGTTGGCACATTTTAACACAGTGACCGCTTAAAGTCAACATGAACTCAGAACTGACCCAGTTTATCTTATGGTGTGTAATTCATCAATGCATGTTATTCCAGAAAATGTTTAAAATGCAATACCTTCCTGTAGAAAGTCCGCTTTTGTTTTCTGTTGACTTCACCTATGCCATCTGGGCTACTGGATAATGCTAACCAAGCGGCAAATTTTAGATCTAGACATTGTTCTTGTAAATGCACAAATGATAAATGGCATACAGTACCATTCAAAAGTTCAGGGTTGGCAATAATTTTTTTTTTAATGTTTTTGAAGTCTCACTAAGGCTGCATTTATGTGATCTAAAATACAGTAAAAACTGGAATACTGTGAAATATTCGTACAATTTAAAAGAACTTTTTTCTATTTGAATACATTTTAAAATGTTATTTATTACTGTGATGGCAAAGCTGAATTTTACAGTCCTCAGTGTCACATGATCTTTCAGAAATCATTTTAATATACTAATTTGCTGCTCAACATTTTATTTCTTATTATTATCCATGTTGAAATCAGCTAAGCTGCTTATTATTTTTTCAGGATTCTTTGATGAACAGAAAGTTCAAAAGAATATGTTTTACTATGACTTCAATTTCAATTTAATGCATCTTTGCTGAATAAATGTATTAACATTGATTAAAAAAATTATAATAATTTGAAAACGTAGCGTACATGCACACAGCCCACAGAGTAAATAAAGACTAGCTCCATAGCTTTTACTTAAAATGGAGAAGACTGCTCCATTACTGTTCAAAATACAAATGACAAAAGACATTTAATTTGGAGAAAGAAACAAATCATAAACGTACCTCATTCATATCACAAATCTTGCCATACATAACTAAAACATGAGACACAGTTTTCTTCTAGTCCATCTGAAACTATCTTTTTTTATTATCTAATTTTTCTTTAAACATTGCCAGGGGCTGTAGCTAGTCAGCATTTTTTGAATAAATAAAATACAGAAAATAGGTTCATTTGCCTAGGCATGATACAATCACAGATAATATAAACTGGAAGGACTCTGTAGAGACAAGCTTGTTCAAATCTGTCAGAGAGAAACTGTTTTACATTCACACGCCAGCTGCCACACAAATGCTCTTTAATTAAATCCTGACCTGCCATTTTCTGATGAGATTATGAGTAATGTTTCGATTCAGAGGTCACTTCACTTTAAAGACTGTGACGTTGGCTTTACCTTTGGCCTGAGCTGCTGCTGCAGGTTTGGCTTTATCGCTGAACACCTGACTGCGGCGATTCCCTGCTGAACTGATGGACCCTCGAGGAGAACTCTCACTGCCCGCAGTGGGCATCCTCGAGGTGGGGCCAGGTAATCTGTGAGAGAGCAAAAAATATTAACAACAACATTCATACATTTTCTGAAGATAATGTGCGTGCTCCTTGTCAGTGCAGAACCCGTGCTCAGGTGTTGTTGGTGTTTGCCAGAGGATTGCGATGGGGCTGCTAATGCATTCTGAGTGGTTGCTAGATGGTTGCTTAATGCCTAAAGAGTTTATATATATATATATACTGAATGTTTGTGCCTTTCTCAGGGTCTCTTGCTCTATAATCAGCCTTATTCAATTCATTCCTAGTTAATGAATCTGAAGAAAAAAAATCATCTCCTCTCCCCAGCAGCAAAAACTCTTTAAATTGCTTTGGTGCACTTTTTTATTTACCCAAAGTGACGGAGGATCTGTTCAGTGCATCAGTAGTGAATCCCTCCAGCATAACCGCTTAGCTAGCAAATAGTACATTGTGCTTCTGAGTAATGCAACAATAAATAACCCTTAACAATGTATTTATTTCCACAAAACTGGTGCATTTTAAAAAGAAAATATTTTTATCAAGCATTGTGTGCCTTGTTTAAGGTTTAGATAATTAGTTTAACACCACAGCTTTGTGCAGATGCTGACCGGGGAAAGAATAGAATAGAAAATATTTAGTATTATATATCTATACATACTATAAATTTCAAAATCTATTATAAATATTTAATATTAAAAAAGCACATCTTAAAACTGAAATGTACAGGAGTCTAAACCAATCCTAAATCTAACATATTCTAAAAAGACGTAATATATTGACTTAAAAAAGAAACATATCAATAAAAACCCTGTAAACGCCTCTATGATGAAGATTTGTGATTCTAATGTGACATTTCTCCATCAGTCCTTTAAGGCCTCATGATTGACACACAAATAGACTAATCTCACCTAACAATCAAGTCTAGGTAAATGTCATGTCAATGTCATGTCAAATACAGGAACATCTGTCGTGACCTATGCTAATCACATTGCTGTCTATTGTGTGGCCTTGACATTTTCTCATAAGTATGGAAAATAGTAATGTGGTAGAGGGATATTTTCCTCTCTCTTTATTTTCCTGCTCACCTAAAGTACATCTCATATCTGTGGAAGGCTTATCTGCAATTATAACTATCTACCATTAGATGGCAACATTGTGTCACATGTTGCCAAAAACGAATGGTGGAATATTAAAGATTGGGCTGATATTTAAACTGGGAATTTTAAATAAGGTGACTCATCGTATTTTTAGTGTAGTTATCTGAAACGCATTACACCTTTGCATTTGATTTCAAATGCATTTACACAGCACTTGGTGACTGAAGGCACGAACACATCATTCACTGAAACCAAAATTACAACCTCAACCTTTCTGTCACACACCACAATTAATAATTAATTTACTCAAACACAGAGCAGTTATTTTAAAGTTATCACAGCTCACTGAGCAGACATTTCCACCGGGACATGTTTTTGGGTAACATCACCTGACAGAGTCCACATATTCTGTCTGGCCGGATATATTCAAGGAAAAGTTCACCAAGACAGGTCATTATTTTCTTCTTTATATTTAGAATAAATCTAGTTTATCCATCTATTTAATAGATGTATCTATCTAACAATATATATGTTACATAGATATCTATTAAATATATACATGCATTACAAAGTTATTCATAATCCCTTATCAATTGCATTCTGTTATATACTTTCTTTACTAACTGTAACCACAGTTAAAATACTTTATAATACTTTGCTTTATAATACCCATAAAAATAATTTAATATATACATTCAAATGCACATAAATTACCTGCACATGCATTAAATAGTGTAGTGCACTATTGACAACATAATACAACACATGATAAAACACCTGAAATATGGTGTTGGCCATGTGTTTTAATGCAGTATATTTTTTTAAGTTATAGCCTAACTGTTGTTACAGTTATTTATGAAAATATAAGGCGTCATTAATGTAAGAATGAATATTTTATAATG